>NC_133660.1:99275116-99452616 GCF_037893015.1 Macrotis lagotis | reverse complement strand
ATGTGAAAATTTGCTCACTTATCTCAGAAAGATCCAAATCAAGTACAGGGGCCAATAAGTTGCATTTTGTGTCTGTGTTTGTGTGTGTGTGTAAATATTGAATATAAAGTCAAAGGATCTGTATTCAAATTCCAGTTCTTCCAGTTGTCATTGGCAAGTAATATAAAAACTCCCTGGGTCTCAACTTTCTCATCTGTAAAATAAATGCATGGGACCTGTTTTGGGCTCATAAAGCTAGAGCTGGAGGGAACTTTATGAATCATCTAGGTGCTTAGTGGTCATCAGGGTTTAAATGGTATGGCCTCCATCTCCATAGAAAGATGCAACCCAAGATCCAAATCAATGATTTTTTTAATCTTATTAAGTTGATTAGTCCATCCATTTGGACCTTTCTAAGGATGAATGATTATGTTTGAGTATTTGACAGATAATGTCTTCGGCTCAAATAATAGAGCAAACCAAAATTCTTTCTCTGACCAGGATTGTCAGGCATCTGCATCAGTGTCTCTGAGAAATCCAGGAGTTTTAAGTCATAAGAATGGTATCATGGGACATATTAATTGACACATTGCATATAACAACCCTTTAAAAGGGCAGCAAATAGATCAAATCAAAGACATTCATGTGATTTTTAGAGAAACTATCCCTTTTTCATTTTATTCAGTTTTTTTCAGTCATAACTGTCTTTTTAAATGACCTCATATGGGTAAAGATACTAAAGCACTTTTCCATTTCCTTCTCCAGCTCATTTTAAAGATGAGGAAACTGAGGCAAACAGGATTAAATGACAAGTTCAGGCCATACAAATAGTAAGATTCCATCCCATTTATTTTTAAAATCTAATAATATTCAAAAAAGGTAAGACTAAAGAAGATACAGCCCATTATTTGATTTTAAAAATAAAAATCCTGTTCTGTTTGCACTCTGTCTCCCTATTGCTTCACAAGAAAATAGAGAAACTTACAAAAAGCAGCAGTCCTTTAGGAAATCACAGCAACAGTCAAACTCTGTATATTTTCTCAGAACTAGCCCTGGGTACATCTCCTGAAAAATAAAAACAAAAAATAAATGAGTTTGAAGACTTTACAATAACCTACTAATTCAATGAAGTAGAGATCTACCCAAATCAGAAAGATCTAACTTCCCATCCTATTTCTAACCAATATTGGTCAGACCAATGTAAATAAAACCAAGTCAACCTTTCAGTCCTCTAGTGAACTTGTTAATGCAATAAATGGCAGAGAATTTGGTGACCTAGGACAATAGAGAAAGTTCTTTATTGGTACATCCTTATACCAAGGAAATCTCAGGACCATTCTCTATTCCCTATCAATATCAATTCAAAGATTAGATGATGATAGTTTTTATGTTTTTGTCAGCAATAATGCAAATATCTAATCAAGACATAAAAATAAAAACCAGTGAATTAAATACTAGAATTACAATATCAGATAATGTTAAAGATAGAACTGACCCAGAAGATCATATAGGCTAGTATCCTTATATTGGAGGTACAGAAATAGGGATGAATATGAATAAGAACTTTCACCGGTCCTTAAATAATATTTCAGCTCAGTATGGAATGGCCTAAAGAACACAGGTAGGATAACCCAAAACTTCAGGCTGATGTAATTATATGAAGGCACAGTTTAAAAAGGGCAGGATGGTCTGACATTATATGGATAAAGATAGAATGAGTGGAGTGGATGTAGAATTAGATTATCTATATTATAGCTGTGGGGAACATGACATGTGAGTCTGTACTTAATTTTAATTTTAATAATAATAATAATGCTAATAGAGTCAGTCAATAAGTATTATTAAGTGATTACATTGTGCTGGCATGGTGCTAGGTGCTGGTAATACAAAGACTGGCAAAATCCAGTACCTACCCTTGAAGAGGTCACATTATTTCTTTAAAATTTATTCATTTATTTACTTTTATTTTCATCTATATGTACATGTATGTTTTTAATTTACAAAATTTTTTTCCACCCAGGTTAGCATTCTACATACAAATTTTGATAAACATGTTTACCTACTAGTTATTTTTGGTATGAGGATTTAGGATTAAAGGAAAGAGATACATATGAGATAATTTTTATAAAGTGTTCATCAGATTTTTTTTTAGGTTTTTGCAAGGCATATGGAGTTAGGTGGCTTGCCCAAGGCCACACAGGTCATTATTATGTGTCTGAGATCGGATTTGAACTCAGGTACTCCTGACTCCAGGGCCGGTGCTCTATCCACTGAACCACTTAACTGCCCCCAGATTTTTTTTGAGTTGTACAATCCCCACCCCCGATTCTTGCTTCCATTCCCTCCCCCATACCCCTCCATGTTCATCAGATTCTGAAGGTTATTTTTTTTGTCTTTTGTTTTGTTTTGTTTTTCTTCCTCTGGATGGGGATAACATTGTCCATAGCCGGTCTAATACAGCTGTCCTAGCTCTTCAAGGTTTGCAAAAGCCTTGAAAAATAGCATCTCATTCAATCCTCAAAGCAATCTTAGAAGGTACTATTATCATCCTTATTCTGAGGATGAGGAATCGAGATAGATGGAGATTAAGTGACTTGCCAAGGGACTCACAACTAGTAAGAGAGTATGAGGTGATATTTGAATTTAGGCCTTTCTGACTTCAGGTTTGAGTGCTTTATTAATTTTACCACCTGATTGCATCGTTAGCTGAGCCTACCACCCAGCAGCCTTCCTTAACTTTATATCCCACCAAAGGGAAATCCTCAAATTACCTATATATCAACAATGTACCTTTTTATCTGAAAGCTCTTCTGTTCATTAATTGTATGACCTCAGCCAACATCACTTCCTCATTTGTAATTATGAGAAAGGCTAACCTTTTACCTCTAAATCTCTAAGTCTATGATTTTGTGATCCTCCTCATTTCAAGATTCTGGGAAAAAAAAAGTTATATAGGTTAGAAACACGGAATTATCCTTTTTTCTTATTTAAAATGGTTAATAAAATCAAAAGCCAGCCCTATGAACTGTCATCAATAGTTGTATACCTTTCCCTAATTTTTTCACACAGAGATCGATGACAAGATGCTCTTTTAATGAAGCTGACTCCCAAGGACAATATTGATCGTTCCTCAAAATGGGGCTCTGCAGAATAAATATTATTCTAATGGTCTAGGGAAACTGATATTTAGCTTTTTCTCCAGGGTCGATGGAAAGTAGAAAAGATTTCAACTTGTATTAAGATCCAAAGTGAGAATTGTGAAGCAATTATTTATAATCCAAATGGCTACAGAATTAATAGATTAGCTAATAGAAGTTGTGAGCTTGCCTCTTCATTACAGGTGGCACATCTTTGAGCTCTCTGGTGCTATTGACACTGGAAGCCCATGATAACCAAGTAGAAGAAGGAAAACAAAATTAATATTACAAAAAAATGGACTCACAGGATATTGAGTTGGGATAGACCAAAGAGTTTATCTAGATTTTACTAACAGAGTGTAAACTCCTTGAAGACAAAGTTTATTTATGTTTTTGACCTTATATCCCCAACCCACAATGTATGCTTAATAATCCTTATTAAATAAGTGAATGATTTAAAGAAAACCCCACTCATTTTAAAACAAGGCTATTTTGAGTGAGAGAGTTGACTTGCTGACAGTCACATGGGTAATAAGTGGCAAAGCTGTGATTTGTATCCAGTTCCCTTGACTTCAAATTCAAATTTCTTTCTACCCCCACAACAATTTCACTAAAGTCAAATTTCAAAGAAAAACAATATTATATTCAATATTAGAGACTTCAGGTTTTTTTTCCTAGTACATTTTTTGGTGCAAATAAAATATATTAGCTTCTTTCATTCCATTGAGTTAAAAATAGTTCTAAAAACTATATTTGTGTGCTGCTGTATGGAGAGAGTAGTAGAATACATTGGAAAGAATGGTGCCTCTAGATGGGCAATTAGATGGCACAGTGAATAGAGAACTGACCCTGCAGTCAGGAGGACCTGAGTTCAATCCAGCCTCAGATAATTAAAAAATTACCTAGCTGTGTGACCTTGGGCAGGTCACTTAACCCCACTGCCTTGCCAAAAAAAAGAATTCCTCTAGAGTTGGAGAACTTGGCTTTAAATTCTGTTTGATCTTAGTTAAGTTACTGAATCTTCCTGAATCTTGTTTCCTTATCTATAAAACGAATGAGTTGGAATAAAGGATGTGAATGCATCTAAATTAATTTGCACAAAACAATAGACTAAGAGTTTTATGAGTAAATTGTAAGTAAAATAATTGTGAAAGGTTCCATGAAAAAGAAATATAACTTATTTGATTTACATAATAAAAATAAATTCTTTCAACTATCTCCCTGAAGCAATAGGCAGTGCCAATGTTACTTCTTAGTCTGCCTAACTCAAGTCTTGTCTAGTTCCAAGGTAAATAAAACTGCACATCTTAAAAAATACTTCATTATTTACCTTTTTTTTAATCTATAAAGATTATAACTTGAATAAAAAGGTTAAAAAATGAAAATCCCTTTCAAGCAAGAGTTTGCAAACATTCAGAAATATGAAGTCAAACGATAGCAAAAAGATCACTGCATGAGAGATGTTATTGTCCATTCTTTGTTTTCAAAGGACCAATGAAAGCACCAGCAAAGTCATCAGTCTCATTCTCTCCTCTAGAGTTCATTAGAGTCTAATGGTAAAACAAAAATCAGGACAACTCCTGTCGATGCCTGCCGATCTGAAGCAGGGGAAGGAAGAACATAGAACTGGAGACAGAAAACCTGAGAGTGTCCCCTGACTATGTGACCTTGGCAGATTTAGTTAACCTCAGAAGCTTAATTTATTTATTGGGGAAAAATAATATTTCCCCCAAAATAAGCCCTAGCATGATTTTTTTCTAGTATTCTCATAATATAAGCCTTATCTCAAAAATAAGCCCCAGTTAAGATAGTAAGCCAGATGTCCATGTTTAGTATGTCTGTTGCAACACACAGAAATGTATTGCATCATTAAATGTTAATATAAAATTAAATATAAATAATATTATTGACATTAATACTTAAAATAGATTTCTGTACATGAATAAGTGCATTGTGGTATATTGGAAAAAAATCATTCCCTTAAAATTAGTCTTTTTGGAGCAAAAAATGAATTTAAGATCAGTCTTATTTTTGGGGAAATGCAGTATTTGAACTCAATGTCTACTGGGGCACCTTCTTTCTCTAAAGCAAGGACGCTCATTGATTCTAGGAATAAAGATGGGAAGAAAAAGAGATTGTTAAATTTTAGCAATCAGGATTTGGGGTGCCAGATTTCAAGTAAGGGGCATGTTAAGGGCATTCAGCCTGAAGTTTGCCAGATAAGTTACCATTGTTAGTCTTAAGTAAACATACTGTTTCCTCTCTATAAATTATAATTTATAATTTATATATTATAATAATAATAACTTTCATTGATAAAGCACTAGAAGGCCTGCAAGATTTTCTTACATGAAATTTGTTGGGGGGGATATAGTGCCAGCAGTGTCAACTGAATTTTATAGATGAGAAAACAGTTTCTAAAACATGAAAGGACTTGCTAAAGATCACCCAGGTAGTGATTCTCTGATCCAGGATTTAAACCTTAGTCTCCTGACTCTAGCCCATATGCCACATGGCCTAGCACTTGTTTCATTTGGAATTAGATACAAAGATCCATCATTAGGGTAAAAAAAATTAATTTAGAAAAATCAGACAATTGTTTTGAATGCAATTATCCACCATCACGCCATGTGGTAATGAATAAGTTACTTAGGAGAGAGCAGAAATTGATGGCAGGGAAATGTTTTTGAGAAGCTATTAAAGTAATCCACTGAGATGGTACAAGATCACAAGACCAGTCCAGGTTGAGAACAGTGAGAATGGAGGAGAAGTTGCATTTGAAATATATTTCTAAGAATGAATGACTAACATTCAATAAATAATTAGGTATTTGAAGCTCTGGAGGAACAGCCAAAGCTCAGGCTCTAAAAATAGAAGAGAGAATTTAATAAAGAAATTAAATAGGGATTAATAAAAAGATAATTTTTATTTGTATTTAGTATGAACATATGGAAAATATCATGTGAGAATGTTTTGAGGAAAAGTAGAAATATGAGAGGAGTACAAGGAGTGAGAAGAACCTCAGGGGCTCTTTCATTGAACCCATTAATTTTACCAAAGAGGAAACTAAAATTCAGGAAAATTAAATAACTTAGCTAAGGTCATGCAGAATTTACATGAGTTTCTCCAACTCTAGAGGTATGATCTTTCCAATGTACCATATTCTACTCTTTCCGTAATACAGAACAAAAACAGAGATATAAATTTGGGAACAATAAGAATAGAAGCAGTAGCTGAAGTCATGTCAGTAAAGCTGAACAATAAGGGGCAAATAAAGATATACTCACTGTATGCCAAAAAAATGCAATCAAAAAGTTACTGTGGTATTTTGTGTTTCTACTATGTTTACACTTTTCAACGTGAAACTGTGGTGATTTGGAACAGACAAGTATGAGTGGAAACATAAATAAGGCAATGAAGGAAATAGAGAATGACCCAAATACTGCTGCTTATTCTTAGTTCTCAAAGGAGGCCCAATGATATCAGGAAAGTGATGTTGCATCTTTGCAACTGAATTGGATTAAAGTGAAGCAGGACGGTGCAAAGATCCCAGCCTTCCTCTCTCCAGGGCAATCTGGGTCCAGTGGCAAGACATAGTTCAGGATAATTGGAAATGACCCCGGATGCAGTGATAGACCATGACCGTTTTAAGCTAAGGTCTTTCCCAGGTCTCACATTTGCCTGAGGGTACATTCATTAAGTTAAGTAAGAAATGAGACAAAAGAAGACTTTTTTTTGATTATGCAAATAAAAAAATAAATCTGGGAGGGGAAGACTCTCAGGGTTTCTGACCAGAAAAGAAACATTTGCTATTTAAACTCACTCTGAGTCATGAGTAAGAAAATAACAACCAACAGAGATTTGAGCTGTAGTTTATTATTGATCAGTCAGTAAATAGTAACTACCCCACTGGGGACCCAACTGGCAAGTTCCAGTTGGGCAATACTGCTCCTTTGCTCACTCGCTCTTTCCTTCCTTCCTTCCTTCCTTCCTTCCTTCCTTCCTTCCTTCTTTCCTTCCTTCCTTTGTTCATTTTTTTCCTTCTTCTTTCTCTTTCCCCTCCCTCTATCCTCATGGGGAACTATGCAACTACATGTGAGTATTCCGCTGAAAGGAAAATGAATTTCTTGAAGTAGAGCTCTGGAAAATTGAGGCTTTGGTAAGCAGAGAATTATCAGATTAGTATTAAAATAAAGTAACACTACCTTAGAAAAGAGAAGTGTATTTCAAAAAGAAATGAGTGATTACAAATGTTGTCAAATAAAAGGAAAATCAGGGTTGAGCAATCTAATTTTGGTAGGAGAGTTTCAGTTCTAGCATTCAGGAATAGTAATCTAGCATTATTTATGTATACAATAAATTAATGTAAACAGATATGTATCTAAATATACAAACAATTGAGAAGTAGGTGTAGAAGATAGAAAGCTGTCCTCAAATCCAAGAAGACCTGGGTTCAAATTTCACCTTTGACACATATTGGCTTTGTGATCCCCAAGGCAAGTCACATACACTCTCAATCTATAGGGAATCCTTTGTGACATCAAGATGCAGAGAAGGTTCAGAGATGCATTGATTTGGGGTGTTTCCTCAATTATAAGTTCTTTATGTCAGTAGACTTACAGGTTCAACCACAAACCTAGTCCTTATTCATGTATAATATTAATTGTTTATCAATATTTCAAAGTCAACCTTTTGTCTTCACTCAGTTGTGTTCCACATTCAACAAGATATCAAACCTTGTCAATTCCATCTCCATAATTGAGGTCCTTATTTTCTATATGATTCATTCATTACTTCTGTATCCTCACAACACTAAAATTGAAGACCCAATCATCTCCTTTTCAGACTTTTATCACAGTCTCCTAATTGTACTACCAATTTCTTGCCTCTACAATCCACCCTTCAAAAAAAGCACAAAAAAAATGCCATTCCAAGTTGCCAGCTGGGGGCTGGGAATATGCAACTTTATATCAAATTTCTTACAGAAAGGATTGATATTAGAAGATATAAATAATTTTCAGAAAAATATATGACCAAAATCCATTTCTAAATAGTTAAGTGGTTAAAGGATATAACCGTATTTCTCAAAAAAAATTGAAATTCATTTTAAAAATCTTTTTTTTTTAGGTTTTTGCAAGGAAAATGGGGTTAAGTGGCTTGCCCAAGGCTACACAGCTAGGTAATTATTAAGTGTCTCAGATTGGATTTGAACCCAGGTACTCCTGACTCTAGGGCCGGTGCTTTATCCACTATGTCACCTAGCCACCCCCCCATTTTAAAAATCTTATGAAAGATTGTTTTGTATTGCCAATAAGAAGAGAAATGCTATTCAAAATGGCCAGAAATTTCATCACAGTCAGAAAATTGACATAGATGAAAAGAAAATTGAGTACTTAATATTCCTTTAGAAAAAGAAATGTAGTGAATAGAATGTTGGACTTAGAATCAGGAAAACCCGAATTCAAATCTTTCCTCAGACAGTTAAAAACTGTGTGACCCTGGATAAGCTATTTAGTTTCTCATCCTTGGTTTCTTCATCTGTGAAAATGGATATAATTAATAATGCCTACATTTCAGAAAAACCTGGAAACACATAAATTGATGCTGAGTGAAGTGAACAGAAAAAGAAGAACCTTGTATACATTAACAGCAACATTGTATGATGATCAATTATGATAGACTTAATTCTTCTCAGTAATATAGAGATCAAGGATAATTCCAAAAGACTTGTAATGGAACATGTCATCCATATCCAGAGAAAGAAATATGGAATCAGAATGCAGATCAAAACATACTATTTTCACTTTTTTAAGTTTGGTTTTCGATTTTTCTTTCTCATGGTTTTCCCCCTTTATTAACCTATTTAAGATTACTTACTATCATTGGACTAAAATGAATGTTGAAAATGAGTTTTAGATATAAGTGGAAAAATTAATAAGAAAAAATTGCCTTTCTCCCAGTATGGTTATTGAAATAATCAGATGAGAAAAGATATGCAATATGCTTTGCAAATCTCAAAAACTGATATAAATACTTGTTATTATTATGTTGGAAGAGTTGCAGAAGGATAATTACAGTATTATTGGTGAAGTGGTGAATTAATGCGACAATTTTCAAAACTGATTTGTAATTATACAAAAAAAGGACAATCATGTATATGTACCTTTGCCCAGACATTCCACAACAAGGTCAGAATCCCCAATGAGATTACTGAGGAAACAAAAAAATGCCCCAGTATACAACAAAGTCCATCCTGAATCCAAAGTCTTGGTGAAGTTTTGAGGTTTAACAACTTATAACTACAAATGTTACATACTTAAAATAGGATCCATTTGGAAGTTTATTTCATTTTTTAATGTACCTATTTTTGTGAATTTTGAATGCAATTTTAATTACAATTTTTACAAGACAATTCATCATGTTGTTAAGCATTATAATATGACATTTTCTAGATGACGTATACTGATAAATTCACAAAAAATTATTTTGCTAGAACACACTGGTCACATTTTTTTCTTATTAGGCTTTGCAAAAATTATCAAAAGTTCATTGTTTGAATAATTTTAAGTTTGAGATTACAAATACAATCCTCTCAGTCACTGAGCAATAGATGATAAAAGTTTTTACAAAGCTCAAAAATCAAATAAAGTGATACATAGCCTAAGTTGTCAGTTATGTTAAAATTTAATTAAAATATTAATATATTTTAAAAATAACTTTTGAATTTAAAAAAATTGTTGGCATTATAACTGTGAAGTAATTAAAGTATAAATCTGCAGTAAAATTTTTGGGACACCCTAAGATTGTAGCAACACTTTTTTTTTAAAGGAAAATATATGAAATAAAGCTTGTACCAATTTATTGGGGAATTGGCTAAAAAATTGGCTAAAACAAAAAATCCCACAAGCAAGAGAGGATTTAGAGCCTTTTATGAGACATTGGAGGAATTAAGTCCCTGTAGATTGTCCCCAAAACCCCCCAAAACTTTGGAAGTACCGTCAATTAGTAATAGGTTGAGGAAATGAGCAAACAATAGAAAAAGAAGAATCTGACCATAGAAAATTACTTGGTTACATGGAGGACCAAAATACATATTCAGAACATGACAAAGCTGAAGCTTTGCAATTCAAAACCTCCAAGAGAAAAAGAAAATGAGCTCAGGCTATGGATGAGCTCAAAAAAGACTTTGAAAAACAATAAAGGGAGGAGGAGGAAAAATTGGGAGGAGAAATGAGAACAATGCTGATAAATCAAGAAAACCAAGTCAACAGCTTGGTGAAAGAAATACAAAAAAAAATACTGAAGAAAATAATATTTAAAAACCAGCTTAGGCCAAATGGAAAAGTCAACACAAAAGACAAATGAAGAGAAGAATGCCTTAAAGAACAGAACCGGCCAGCTGGAAAAGGAGATAAAAAATAGCTCTATGAAGAAAATAACTCCTTCAAATGCAGAATGAAACTAAAGGAAGCCAATGAGTTTGCAAGAAATCAGGAATAAATAAAACTATACCAAAAAACCCCACAAAAATGAGAAGAAAATGTGAATATCTTATTGGAAAAACAACTGATCTCAAAAACAGATCTAGAAGAGATAATTTAAAAATTATTGGGCTAATGATCAGGAAAAGAGCCTGGACTTCATTTTCTTTTTAGGATTTTTGCAAGGCAAATAGGGTTAAGTGGCTTGCCCAAGGCCACACAGCTAGGTAATCATTAAGTATCTGAGGCCCGATTTGAATTCGGGTACTCCTGAATCCAGGGCTGGTGCTCTATCCACTGTACCACCTAGCTGCCCCATGGACTTCATTTTTTCCAGAAATAATACAGCAAAATTTCCCTGAGATCCTACAAACAGAAGCTAAAATAAAAATTGAAGGAATTCATTAATCACCTCCTGAAAGAGATCCCAAAAGAAAAACTTCCAGGAATATTATAGCCAAATTCCAAAACTCCCAAGTCAAAGAGAAAATACTAAAAGCTGCCAGAAACAAATACTTCAGCTCCTGTGGATTATACAGGATCTGGCAGCATCTATATTAACAGCTCATAGGGCTTAGAATATGACATTCTAGAAGGCAAAAAAATCTTGGTTTGTAACCAAGAATCAACTACCCAGCAAAAATGAACACCCTCTTTCAGGGTGAAAAATGAATTTTCAATGAAATAGAGGACTTTCAAACTTTCGTACTGAAACAACCAGAGATGAAGAGAAAGTTTGATCTCCAAGTACAGCTGAACCATAGAAGGGGTGGACAAGAAGGACTAATTATGAGGAATTTAATGATATTGAACTGTTTGTATTCCTACATGGGAAGAAGATACTGATAATTCTTATGAACTGTCTCATTTATAAGAGCAGTTAGAAGGAGCATATATATAGAGATAGATAGATATAGATATAGATATAGATATAGATATAGATATATAAACAAGGCACAGGAACGAGATGAATATAATGGTATTCTATAACATAAAGATGGAGTCAATGGATGATAAAGGAAAGTCTTGGGAGAAAGAGAAAGTAGAGGAAGAAGGGGGCTAAGATATTTCACATATGAGTCATGAAAAGGCTTTTTTAATATAGTGAAACCGGGGAAGGTGAGGGGGAATGAATGAGCTTCCATTCTCATCAGAAATGGCTCATAGAGCAAATAATATTCACATTTAATAGGGTATAGAAATCTATCTTACCCAAGAGAAAAATGAGAGGAAAGGGATGGGATAAGGGGAGACTGGGGGAGGGAAGGGGGAAAGTAAGTGATAGAGGAGAGGGAAGATCTTGGGAGAAGGTACTCAGATATAACACACTTTTGAACAGGGACAGGATGAAAGGAGAGAGAGAGAGAGAGAGAGAGAGAGAGAGAGAGAGAGAGAGAGAGAGAGAGAGAGAGAATAGAATAAATGAGAGTGGGGAGGAATAGAGTAGAGGGAAATACAGCTAGTAATAGCAACTGTGGGAAAAATACTGAAGCAACTTTTCTGGTGGACTTATGATAAATAAGGCAACTCATCCCAGAGACAGAGCCATGTCGAATCTGAACACAGACTGAAGTACACTTTTTTCCTCTCTGTTCTTGAGATTGTTCATCTTTCTCGGGGTAGGAGAGTTTATGATTACTCACACAACAAGATTATTGCAATAATATAAAATAAATAAATAAAGTATTCAAAAAATATTCCCAGAGCACAAGGATTAACACCTTGCTATATTAACACCATATTTCCTACACAAGAATATCAGGTTGATGCTTAATATCTCTAGAATACAATTTCTCTGCTATAGTACAGTAGCATTTTATTCTTAATGATCAAATTGTGAATTTCCTTGGAAAAAATACT
This sequence comes from Macrotis lagotis, assembly GCF_037893015.1. NCBI lineage: Eukaryota > Metazoa > Chordata > Mammalia > Peramelemorphia > Peramelidae > Macrotis > Macrotis lagotis. Next base: position 99,440,159 of record NC_133660.1, on the reverse strand, counting down.
AGAATGATTTGTCATTTTCTTTTCCAGTTCATTTTAGAGATGAGAAAACTGAGGCAAACAGAGTTAAGATAAGCCCAGAGTCACACAGTTATTAAGTGTGTTACGTAGGATTTTAGTTCAGTTCTTCCTATTCTAGACTCAGCACTCTATTCATTGCACCACAATCTCCCCATTTGAAATTTAAAGTTTTTCATTGTATAATTCTAACCTTTATTTTCTCATTGATCTCCTGTTGTTCTCTCTTATACACTTTATATTCTAATCAAATTTATCTACTCCTTTTTCTTTGAGCCAGCATTCATGGCCCCTTTTCAATGTTTGGCTCCTATATCAGCTTCTGTGAGTTTTTCCTGGACTATGACTTTTGCGTTGGTTGTCAAACTTTATTCTCAGGACTCCTTTATATTCTTTTCTTCTTTTTTTTCTTTTTTGAATCTCAGCATATTTTTATTTATCTGATTTTTCCCAATTATATATTAAACAATTTTTAACATTTGCTTTAAAAGTTTTTTCAAATTCTATCCCTCCCTTCTTCTCACTTCTCCTGAAATGATAAGCAATCTAAAATAATATGTACATGTAAAACATGTAAATCATGTAAAACACTTCCATATTAGTCATTTTGTACAAGAAGATTTAAATTAAAAATTTTAAAAGAAAGGAAGAAATGATGGAAGGAAGGAAGGAAGGAAGGAAGGAAGGAAGGAAGGAAGGAAGGAAGGAAGGAGAGAAAAAGAAACAAAGAAACAAAGGTAACATTTCAGTCTATATTCCTACAGCATCAGTTCTTTTTCTGGAGTCAGATAGCATGTGTCATATTGAGTCCTTTGGGATTGTCTTGAATTGCTGAGAAAAGCCAAGTCAATCACTGTTTATCATACAATATTGCTATTACTGTGTACAGTGCTCTAGTTCTGCTCATTTCACTTTGCATCAGTTTATGTCACTCTATCAAGGTTTTTCTGAAATTATTCTGCTTTTTATTTTTTATAGCAAAATAATATTCCATCACAATCATGTATCACAGTTTGCTTAGCCATTCACCAATTGTTAGGCATCTTCTAGATTTCCAATTCTTAGCCATCACAAAAAATGCTGAAATAAATATTTTATACAATAGGTACTTTTCCTTTTTGTTTCTTGATCTCTTTGGAATACAGATCTAACAGTGATATTACTGGATTAAAGGGTATGCACAGTTTTATAGCCCTTTTGGCATAGTTCCAAATTGTTCTACAGAAAGGTTGGATCAGTTTACAACTCCATCAACAGTATATTAGTGTCCCAACTTATACATATACCCTCCAACATGTGTTAGTACCTCAGAGTTGTTTTAATTTTCATTTCTCTAATCAATAGTAATTTAGAACATTTTTTTCACAACTATAATTTCTTCATCTGAAACCTTCTTATTCATATGATTTGACCATTTATCAATTAGGAATGATTTGTATTTTTTTTATAAATTTAGCTCTTTTATATATGTTTGAGAAAATAGACCTTTATCAGAGATATTTGTTGCAAAAAAAATCCCAGTTTTCTACTTTCCTTTTAATTTTGGTTGCATTGGTTTTGTTTGGGCAAAATATTTTTAATTTTAAATAATAAAATTATCTACTTTACTTTTTGTAATGCTCTCTATAGTTTCTTTGGTCCTAAAATCTTTCCATAACCATATATCTGACAAATAAACTATTCCATGTTCTCCTAATTTTCTTGTTTCACTCTTTTACATGTAAATCATGTACTCATTTTGACCTTATCTTGTTTTATGGTATGAGATTCTGGTTTATGTCTAGTTTCTACCATTCTGTTTTCCAGGTTTCCTAGCAGTATTTTTTTTATCAAATAATAAATTTTTGTTCAAAAAAAACTTGAATCTACTACTCCACATTTTTAAAAATTACAGAGAATGCACCTTTCATAAAGCACTGGAAATCAGCAAGATTTGAGTTTATATTTGGTCTCAGACACTTACTAGCTGTGTGATCCTGAGCAAGTCTCTTAACTTCTGTCTGTTTTTGTTTCCCTACCTGTAAAATGAGGATAAAAACAGCATTTAGCCTCCCAGGATTAATCTGAGGATCAAATGGGGTATTTCTAAAGTTCTTAGCACAGATCCTGCATATAATAGGTACTTAATAAATGCTTCTTCCCTTCCATGGAGCTAATAGCTATTAATATTTACTCTAAGAAATTAAAACATTTTAGTATTATTATGAACCAATTTTTGATTTGATGGATTCTCTGAAAGGGGGGAGGTCCCTAAACACCCTTTGTGAACTGCAAGTCTAATTATTCTTGAGATCTAATCCATTATTGAGATTTCTCATCTTTCTGAGGGGAGGGGAGTTTATGACTACTCACATAACAAGATTATTGCAATAATATAAATTAAATAAATAAATAATTCAAAAATTCCCAGAGCACAGGGATTAACACCTTACCACATTAACACCATATTTCCTCCTCAAGAATATCAGACTGATGCTTAATATCTCTAGAATACAACTTCTCTGCTATAGTACAGTCTCATTTGATTCGTAATGATCTGTTAAATTCTCTTGTTCTTCAAATCCTCAAGAACATATTTATTAATAAATTGCATTCCCCTTTATTGTAGTGGCAATGACTACAAATGGAGGCGATTCGTATCAATAGGAAATTTGTAGTATATGATTGTAATGAAATAATGTTATGCTATAAGAAATGATGACTTGAATGATTTTAGAAAACCTGGAAAGAGTTGCATGACAAAATGAAAAACTAAAGGAGAAGAAGCAAGAGAGCATTGTATACAGTGACAATAATTGTTTGAATAATAATTGTGAACAACAAGTTATTCTGAGTTTTAGAAATACTCATATCAACTATAAAGGAAGGAAAATGCTATCTACCATCAAAGAATTGATAAAAAAGGGTTTATGGTTTGTTTTTATATATATTTATGAATCTGTATCAAATGGTATTCTTCTCTATTGTGGGGTAGGGAAAGAAAAAGGAAAACAGTTTGGAAATTAAAATGTAACAAAAATGAAAAAATTTAAAAATAAAACATGCAAATAAAATAAATTGCATTCCCCCCACCCCAATAAATGCAATATGCTTTGTCTATGAATAACTGATATCTTAAAACAGTGACTTGCACATAATAGGTTGATATATTAATATACTTATACACACATGCAAATATGTACAATTAACAATAATAATAGCCTCTGTCCATATAAAGCTCTAAGGATCACAAAGTGCTTTCCATACATTATCACATTTTATCCACAAGCTCTCACAAAGAGATAGATTTTGTAGAGCTATTCCAAATACTATTGCTTCGGGATTGCAAACTTCTGGACATTTAATAACAAGAGCTTTCCTTACCATTGTGTTATCATTCTATTTCTTCCCAGTAACATTTTTGTCTCTCACTTGAAGTCTGTCTTATTTAGATTACTAGCCCACAGGCAGGGACTTTTTTTTTAATCTGTGTTCCATAGAAGATTGCCTTATAGCTGGAATTCAGTAAATGTCAAGTAATAATTCAAAAGTTCCTATTTATACATATGATTCTCAAGTAAATATTCTCACCAAATACCTCTGGTTAGGGATTAGTAAATCAATGCATCTCAGCTGAGCACATCTGCTGTTGCCATAGAAATTTCCACTGTATATAACCCATGTATTCAGTCCAAAGACAGCCTAATAGGTATTACATATTCTTGTGAAAACTGTATAATTCGCTGAAAGGCTTCTTAGAATTTAATGACAATTAAAATACTGCTATTCTGTTGAGCAAAAAAAAAAAAATGCCCCTCAGACGATATCGCACTTCTTCCATCAGCCACCCAGTGAGGAGGGCTTAGGTAAACAAGTTGGTCCAATTGAGTTTACCTTTAGTGGGATTTAAATAGAGTTCCTTATTCCTTTCAGTGATTTGATTTCAGTATTATAGTCGAGATTTTAGAAGGATGGTCACAAAAAATATATTATTTGCTTATAAATAGGAATTGGAGAAGTATGAAATCAGACTTGTAAAATAGCACAGTGACTTTTTAAAAACAGTTCTTAGAAACTAACCACCTGCCTCATTTTAAAGAATTACCATAGGATTTTCAAATTTTACTTCTATAATTTTAAAGCAAATTAAAGAACCTACCATAAGATGAAACATCAAAACACTTCAAAAAAGTCAAAAAATTGTTTCAGGTTAAAAAAATACTGTTCACAACTATTCTAGAGAAATCATCTTCAGAAATTTGGGGGGACTGAAAAACTCATCATCCTATGGTCAATCAGATTATAAGATGTCTAAACAGGGTTAGTCTGGTCCATGAATGGCAGGTCTATAGTTTGCAGTCAGGTGTGTGCTTAAATACTTTTAAGTATCATATGATGTATCAGAGATTGTGCTCCATTGTCATAGCTTCTGAAAGACAGGAATACTTTCACCTATCCACCTGCACATACCCACAGAGACCTCAAGAATGAGACACTATGAGGGTTTGACTGTGCAGGGGTCTCATAACCAAATGAAATCAACTGAATTTTCCCCAAAACAGGAAAATGTTCCATTATTTGGTGGAAAGTTATTTAGAAAACTCCTCATTTGGTACCTGTAAGGCTTTTTTTAGCTTTAGTCCATCTGCTCTGTAAATACTCTTGTTAAGACTGTATCCCATGGCAACGCCCAGCACATCTTAACACTGGATCTCCTGCAATAGCTCTTTCCTCCTTAGGAAGTCACTTAGGCATTGCCAGTCATTTTTTTTTCAACATTTGGGTGTGGGAGGGAGATTAGAGGGTGGGGATGAAAGCACCAAACACATTTCTTTGTTTTGGGGGTGTTTTATTTTTTTTAAACTAGAGAGTAAGAACCTCTCCTTCTTTCTTTCCCACTTAAGAATGAACACTGTGAGACAAATTAACTTTACAAAATCTTTGTCAACCCTGGATATAACCAGGAAGAGAAAATTATCTGAATTATATTCTAAAATAATTCAAACCTATCACTGAAGTCATTAGTGATTTCACTTTGACTAATGCACAAGAGGAGGAATTAAAAGAATATTAAAAGATAATATTAGGGGGCAAGTTAGGTAGCACAGTGAATAGAGCACCGGCCTGGGAGTCAGGAGTACCTGAGTTCAAATCAGGCCTCAGACACTTAATAATTACCTAGCTATGTGATCTTGGGTAAGCCATGTAACCCTGTTTGCCTTGCAAAAAAATCTAAAAAAAATGAATATTGAATGGGATTACAACACTTCATTAAATAATGAGATAGAAAGATAACTTAAATTGAAGTGAGAGTCAGAGTTCAAAATCAACCTTTGTCATATGTGCGTGTGATCTTAAGTTCTTTAACTCCTATAGGCCTCAGGGTATTCATTTGTTAGATGAGAGGGGTTGAAGTAGATGGTCCAAATTCTCTTCTAATTCTAAATCTATGATGAAACTGTATGATCTTCTTTTGGATATCTATCTATCTATCTATCTATCTATCTATCTATCTATCTATCTATATATGTGTGTGTGTGTGTGTTTGTGTGTGTGTGTGTGTGTGTGTGTGTGTGTGTGTGTGTGTGTGTGTGTGTGTGTGTGTGTGTAAAGTACTTTAAAGTTTAAGGAGTGGTTCATTCAGTATCTCATCTGATCCTCCCAATTGTAAAAATTTTAACTTTTATTACTTCCATTGTAGAGATCAGTAAACTGAGGTATATCAATATTAGATGACTTGCCCACAGTCACAAAGCTAGTAAAAGTCAGAGCTTGAATTTGATCTCAATACTTTTCCTACTTTAACATATCATCCATCTAAACCCAGAAACTGCCAGCTTTGCTTGCAAACTGGGCCCCCACAGCTGTCATCTGAGAGCAATGCCAAAGGAATAGGGACAAGCTACTCATTGTTGACCAACTACTATTAAAAGACCAAGGTTAAGAAAGTCATCTGGATGGAACTTGAAGGAAGAAAACTTTGGTTCAAACCATTTCAATGACTATCTTTTCTTAGACTCTATCAGAAGAGATAGCCAAGATCAAAAGTATTCCCCTACCTCCTCTCTAGCCTATTGAACCTCACTGGAGCAACCTGAGGAACAATACCAACTCCAACAAAAGAGGCTTCAGAAATCCTCTTCCTCCATCCAAACCAGTAGTCCTACTTCCTGGAAAATTCCTGAAACCACTCTCTATCCAAGAAAGCAACTTTTGTGAAAATGCAGCCTGGAAACTCTCTTTAGAGGTGTTGCAGCACTTCTCATGCCACCCCCGACCACCTTCGTAGCCAAACTTACTGAAAACCTAGAACGTTTTCGGAGTTCAAGTACTTGTCACATTTCATGATTCATCATCAGAAAAGAATGTGTTTTTAATCATGGAAATGCCACTAAAAAAGGTATATTCACATCTGCTTTGCTTTTGTAACTTCACAATGACTGGGACCTTCCATGTGACTTGTGGACAAAATCCCCCATTTGCATTGGACCCCTTACTGCCTAGTCTGGAATGCTTTTCCTTTTCTACTCTGACTTCCCTGACTTTGCCTGACTGACTCTCTCACTCCAACTTCAGTTATCTCTATCTCTCTTTCTCTTTCTCTCTATTCTCTCTTTCTCTCTATCTCATTATGTCTAAACAGGGTTAGTCTGGTCCTTGAATGGTAGGTCTATAGTTTGCAGTCAGGTCTGTGCTTAAATACTTTTCAATATCATAGGATGTATCAGAGATTGTGCTCCATTGTCATAGCTTCTGAAAGACAGGAATACTTTCACCTATCCACCTACACATACCCACAGAGACCTCAAGAATGAGACACTAGAATGAGGGTTTGACTGTGCAGGGGTCTCATAACCAAATGAAATCAACTGAATTTTCCCCCAAAACAACAAAATGTTCCATTATTTGATGGCAAGTTATTTAGAAAACTCCTCATTTGGTACCTGTTAAGTCTCAATTAAAATTCCATCTTTTACCTGAAACCTTTCCTAGCCCCTTTTCATTCGATTTCAGTCCCTCTTTTAATTATTTTCTCTTTGTCCTAAATACAGCTCATTGGTATAGTCTCTTGCCTCTTTTATGTCCCAATCTAGGGGACATGGTACACACATAATAAATACTGAAGGAGGAAAGTCTTGTTCTACTTAGAACTGTGTTTTGTTCATGTTAAGTTCTTAAAACTTTCTTTTTCATTCATTCTTTCAAAAACATTCAATTGAAACAGAAACTTCAGGACAGAAAGTTGGTCTTGAACACTGGACCAGTGGCTTCATCTATATAGGTGAATAAGAAGTTTTTGTAAAATTGTTATTTATACTTTATTAGGAATTTATTAATGACAAAACCATAGATTTAGATTTAGAGATGGAAGGGACCTTAGAGATCATTTAATTCAAACCAGAGATTTTATAGATAAAAGGGAAGTAACCAAATGAATGTCACCCAGTAGTAAGATGTAAGAATTAAAGCCAGGGGTTTTAATGCCAAATTTAGTACTCAAACTTTAGGTGCTGACATGAGGAAGAAAAATGCACTTTTTAAAAGGTTTACTTCATAGTTATACTGATGTTGATTTGTACCATTTCCAACAATCTGTTTATTAACTGTGACACATTGTTCTTTATTTCTGATAGCTAACATCAATACTTATATATACTTCAAAGGAGCTCTGATCTCATCTGCAAGGGAACTTCTCTCAAAAGTGAAGATGAGGGTCCTGATTTAGATCTTTTGTCAAATAATTATTTCATTAATATCTGTTGGCCAATATCACCTCCTTCCTAAATCAAGTGCAACAATATTCTTTTCGCCAGTCCCCCCAAACCTGTTTGATCCAACCACTAAATACAATCTGAATTGATGTTCTTTACTAGGACTATTTAAGAGCAATTACAGAGGCTGTTAGATTACTTATGGATAGAGCATCAGCCCTGGAGACAGGAGGAACTGAGTTCAAATACAGCCTCAGATATTAGCTGTGTGACCTCAGCAAATCACTTAATTTCAAATGCCACTAAAAATAATTTTAAAAATAGAAATAATCACAAAGAGACATAAATACCTTAAACAAATTATTCATGTATAAGGACAGGACCTTATCAATACTGGCCTCTTTCACAAACAAGCATAAAATTAAAAGCATATAAAGAGAATAAATACTAGGAGGGACATGAGAACACTAGCATTTGGGAGGGGCAGACACTGGGAAGAATTAGGAAAGGGTTCAAGTAGAAGGTGATGCATTTGCAAGGCAATTTGGTAAAGTGAAATGTTTAAGGTCACACAAGTAGGCAAGTATTACTGTATTTCCCCATATATAAGACACAACCTTTTTCAAAAAAATTTGGGTCCTAAAATCTGGGAGCATCTTATATAGTGGTTGTAGATTGTTTTACTTGCATTTCCCACTTTTTTCTGCACTCACTGTCTTTGTGCTCATTGTTTTGCATTTGTTCTCAGTATATTAGATTATGTTTTGCCACATTCTACCCAAAAATGGCTCTGAAAAGATTTTTGTACAGTACTGAATTCAAGTTCAAAGTGATTCAGTTTGCAACAGTGAATGGAAATCATGCTGCTGAATGTCAGTTTAGTCCTCCTCCAACTGAAAAAACAATCTGAGAGTGGCTACATGAAGAAGAAACCTTATGGAAAAAGCCACAGCAGAAGAAGGTCAAGAGAAGCAAGCCAGCCCAGTGACCTGAATTAGAGAGGGAATTGGAAAATATGGATGGAAGAGCAAAGGGCAAATGGAATTCCTGTGTCCACAAAGATGGTTCAGCAGAAGCCAAGAACTGTTGAGGAACAAGGAGTGACTGATTTCAAAGAAGGACACAATTGGTGCTTCAGGAATGTACTAAGCATGTATCCATACAACAGACTTTCCCAAGGAGTGCCTATGGTCAACCACAGACCAGAGCACAGGCAGGAGAGCAGTCAGAGCCTCTCTTAAGACAGTGATTTGTCATCAAATACAGATGAGGATGAGCTAATGGATGAGAGTTTTGACAGTGATGAGGAGTTTCATGGATTTTATGTTGAATAAAACTTGAGTTCAGTAACTTATATACTACATTTTTTTTCAAATTTAAAGAAATTAAAGTGCATCTTATACATGGGGCAATACATTATGTATTTGAGACTGGATTTGAACTCAGGTTCTTCTGACTCTAGAGTCAATACTCTATCGACTGTACCACCCCATGAGATGAGTTTTGAAGGATGAAAGATATTTTTAGAAGTGGAGGCATGGAATATAGCCAATATGGCAAGGGAACAGGAGAGGAAATAATATATGGAAGGAACAGAGAGAAGACCAATTGGAATGAAAAGCAGAGTATTAAGAGGAGGTTCAATGAGAAAATGAAACTGGAAAATAGACTGAGACTAGGTTATAAAACTTATGCTTATTATAGTTCATGAGATCAGAAACTAGAGACATCTTTCCATTATCTGAGGCTGCCTGAGGATTTAAGAAAAATTATTATCTAATTTCAACAAGCTGCAAGTCATTTTTCCCATTAGTTTCCCTATTTCCCCAATCTCTTGAAGAATGCTCTGGTGATGCAGAAAGGGAATGGAGGGCGAATGACCAAGGGAATTTACCTCATGAATAATTGTGAATTGTTGTCTAACAACTTCATTCAGCTTTCCACAAATTGCATGCCCAATATTTTTTCATGCTCTGTTCTTATGGACAAATACATTACAACTTTTAGAATGCTAGGTAATAGGCTTATTTATTTATTTTTTTTAAAAAGGAATACCTAAGTACATCTGGGAGTTGTGATTTTTTTTTGCTGAATTAGAAATTAGAAATTAAGAAGACTTCCAGTAGAGCAGAGACCTCAGATATCCAAAATATCCCTAGATTTTTCCTTAAAGTCATCCCACTACAGCTGTTCTAGCAATGACAGAGCTCAAGGATTTCTCTGATGCTTTATATAAGATGTCAATACTTCAGTTTGTCTATCATGTTCAAGCATCTCTGTACAATCTAACAATGCCTCATATAGTCTCAGGACTCTGAAAGACCGAATTTAAGTTTCTATAATTCACCTTTTGGTTTCCTAGGAACTCTTCTTCCATTTATAACATTGTTGCTATAGGGCTAACTGACCCTCTGTAATGTTGTTTCACCTAAAGTCCTGGTTTTGCAGAAACAATTAAGATGTTAGGTGAGGTATTCCTACCCTTTGTAATTGCTTACATATATCAGGACACTGAAACAACATTAATTGCTTTCCTTATTTACAATCTTTAACCCAAGACTGCTTTATTCAAAACATTATGGTGAACATAAACAGAAGTGAAATACACTAAAACAATGGGAATTTGTTAAGACATAGCATTCAATAACTTACACCAGGCATAATTATTAGATGAATCCCAATTTGAATTTAGAATGCTATATGATGTCAGGAAAGAAAGGAAGTAGCATTTGGCAAACTTGTATAATCTTTTTGAATCAAAACATGTTACACAGTTAATAGAGGAGATTTCAGAAGTATTTATGATAAAGGTTCTATTTTCCTTTGTGAAAGGTAAATTTTAAGTTAATTCCATGATTATTCATTCATATCTGCATTTTAATTATTTTTAAAGTATACACTTTTGGAAAAACACCATTAAAAGCAAATGTCAAAAAATAATGATAGTAAAAAGATGAAGAGGATAATGCATTGCCAGAGCTAGCTCAGTGTTTGGGAGGCTCCAAAAGAAAATGTGGGAGAGAAATACAACATTACCTACCAAACTAATAGTCTACAGAGCCATTGTGCTAACAAGGCACTGTTAAAAACTTTATAAATATATTCTCATTTGATTCTCACAACAATCCTGGGAGGTAAGTGCTATATTTTATTCTCATTTTACAAATGAGGAAACTGGTGCAAATAAAGGTTAAGGTGACTTGCCCAAGGTCACACAGAGAGTTAATATCTGAATCTACATTTGAACTCAGGTTTTTGTGACTTACCAGGTCCAGCATTCTAACCATTGTGTCACCTACCTACCCACCCCTATTCATCCAATAGTCTCAAATTCAACCCTAGAATCATATCTGTACATTATTCATTTGCCACTCAGAACTCCTGAACTCCTTTCCCCTGAAAGAGATACAAGGTGCATCTGTAAGGACTTCTTTCTAAAAACAATCTGTTTAACTTTTATCTGTTCCTCAAAAGGCTATAAACCTTGGGAACATCTGATCTAGTTCATTTATAAGTCTCCCCTCCAGATAATCTATGCTCCTCTAAGTACTCAAGGGTAACATGGCATGGTACCTAGAACCATTTTAGCACATGCAATAAAGAATAAAGAAAGAATTCATATAAAAATGAGAAATAAGAAATCTTTTTTGTTGGATTCGCTTTTCTCAAGAACCTATTCACAGATTCTAATTCCAAGTGCTACCATTGAGTTGAGTATTTCCCAAGGCACAGAAAGAACTTAAGACTGGTAAAAGAGTAGAGAAATTCAACTTTCTGTGTGCTTTCCCTTCCCCAGGGTCTACAAACTTATAATTTTAGCCTGCAGTTGAAGACAAGTACAACTATGGAGAAAACATGGAGTCCCCAAAGTGCTGACCTGGCTTCTAAGCCTAGATAGTCCATATGATTCACATTCACAGTGAAAGATCTGGTCTCTATTGGACTTTGTTTTGGCTCTTCTTTCAGTGACTGGGTGAGGAGTTCTACACTTTTTCTTTTCTATGCTCTCAGTGAACCAGTTCAATTCAACAAGGATTTATTAGCTATCTCTGTTAGGAAGTAGAGATAAACAGAAAAAATATATTTTAAAAATTGTGTCCTCTAATTTAAATGAGAAAACAGAAGACATATTGTGTGAGCTCTCTTTTTTTCCCTTTTCTCTCCTCCATCATCAACCCCCTCCCCTGTTCTAGTCTCCTTTTTTTCACTTTCTGTTGGAGTGGGGTGAGGAACTTTTCTGTTTTACTACTGTTGGTATCCTCTCCCAACTCTTCTGGAATTTTGCTCCCTTTATCATTCTTTCTTTCATTTTCTTTTTAAAAATATATACATTTATTTATTTATTTAACATTCTCCTTTTTAAAATTTGGAGTTCTGGATTCTCTCCCTACTACCTACCCATTAAGAAAGCAATTATTTTTTTTTCATTTTAGATCTATCCTTATCCACCAATGTACTTAACTGCTCACAGCCCTAGAACCTGTTCAATTCTTTTCATCCTTGAAAAGAAAAAGAAAAACTTGCTGTTCCCTCAAACTCTTAACCTCTATCTCATTTTAATTTTATATCCAACTCCTAGAGAATAGTGTCTACACATTGCTTCTATTTCCTTGACTCCCATTTACTTTTCAATCCTTTAGTGTCTGTATCCCCAGTGCTTAGTACTTTGACTGATACATAGTAAATTTTTTTCTTTTTTTTTTAGGTTTTTGCAAGGCAATGGGGTTAAGTGGCTTGCCCAAGGCCACACATCTAGGTAACTAATAAGTGTCTGAGGCTGGATTTGAACTCAGGTACTCCTGACTCCAAGGCCAGTGCTCTATCCACTGTGCCACCTAGCCGCCCCCCATAGTAAATTCTTAACAAATGTGTGTGGACTGACTGAATTCTTATCCCCAACATCAAGTGAAACTACTTTCTCCAAGATTACCAGTGATTTCAAGTATTAAATCTAATGAAAGACCTTTTCTCTATTCTTCCTTCTATTTGCCTCCTAGAAAGTTTGGTACTGTTGATGTTCACTAATCCTAAAAAATTCTTCCTCCCTTGGCTTCAGGGATTCTGATTTCTTTTTCTCTTTCTTTCAGGCTAATTAGTCTGGTTCAGCTTCTTTCCTAGGTCATCATTCTCACAAACTTTAGGTAGCACTTAGAACTTTGTCCTAGTCTTTTAATTTCTCTTTGCAGTTTTCTCTTTGATCCCATGAATTTAATTGTCATCACTATGCAAATAATTCCTAAATCTACCAATTTTGCTTTTGTCTCTGTCCTTAACTCCAAACCTCAGTCACCAACAGGTTGTGTAGCTGTGATAGAGTGCTGGCCCTGGAATCAGGAGGACTTGAATTTAAATATGACCTCAGAAACTGGATACTTATTAGCTGGGTGACCTTGGGCAGGTCACTTAGCCCCTACTGCCTCCCATCCAGGGCTATCTACAGTCATACAGATCCATATCTGGCCACCAGAGAAGAAAGAAAGGCTGGTGACTTAGCACAGCATCCCGTCACTCAAATCCAATTCATGTCTTGTTAAGGCATCATCTCCATGATGTCATGGTCTTCTCTGAGAATAAAGGACAAACAACAATAACAAGGCTGTAGACATCACCATCTTAGGTGTCCTGAATTAAGTGACTGAACTCAACATGTTCAAAAATGAATACATTGTATTCCCCTCCCCCTACCTCAAATTTATACCTCTTTCAAACTTCTTTATTTTTGTTATAGATAACACTATCTTTCTGGTCACCTACTTTCCAGCCTGGGAACTAGGCCTGATTTTTCCTCTCCCTAAAACCACATGTCCAATCAATATCTTACCTCTACAACATCTTTTGCATATGTCTCTTTTCCACCCCCTATTTCAGGCAAACATGATATCTAACTAGACTAATGCCAAAAATAAAAATCCTAACTGATCTTCTTGCCTTTATTCTATCCACTACTCAATTCATTCCTTTATAGAGATGCTAAACGGATATTTGTAAAATACCTATCTGATCACGTCCCTCTATACAAACACAAATACAAACACATATATTTGAAGAGTATCAATGGGGTTCTATTGTCTTTAAAACAAAATATAAAATCCACATCCTGGTAAGGCATTCTAAAATCTGACACTGACCTACCTCTCTAGTCTTATTTTATATACTCCTTCATTTATTCTCCTTCCAATCAAAATGGGCATTATTATTACTATTATTATTATTATTAATATAATCAAACTGACCTACACCCTACTTTCTCTTACCTGTCATTCTATTCATTATTTCCTTGTCTTTGCCCAGCTGATCTCCCATTTTTGGAGAACACCTCTTCACTACTATCTTTCTTCTACTTGGAATATACTTCAAAAGACAGAGCAGGTACCATCTTTTACTACAGGAAATCTTTCCTGAGCATTCTCCAGTTACTATTATTCATTTTCTCCCCCCCCCCCCATAGCTTTTTCTTGCTCTGAAAATTGAATTATACTAATTTTGAATATATTTAACTATGCATTTTATATTCCCCAAATAAAACAAGTTTTTTTAGGACACGGATTTTATTTTTCAAAATTTTTTAAACATTTTTACTTAAAATTTTGAGTTCCAAATTCTATGCTCCCTCCCTCCTGTCCCTTTTCCTTGAGGTGGTAATCAATCAGATAGAGGTTTTACATGTGCAGTTATATAAAAAATTTCCATATTAGTAATTTTGTACAATAAGACTTGAATTGATGCAGAGAACCATGGGCATAGGAAATATTGAAATCAATTGGATCCAAATTTTGTATATCTTTTTTTTTGCATTGTAAAAGAAAAACTTGCTTCTTCCTTTATCTCTCTGATAAAATACTCAGTCCTGACCTTCAGTTTAACCTAGACCACATTCTTTTTTTGGTAAAGGTTGCACAATCCCTGGAAACATCTGAAACCAAGACCCTTCAACCCCTGCCCAAATGGCAAACTCTCCAATGCAGGACTTGGGCCACTCCCAGGTCACCACCTCTTCCCTTGGACCCTGAGAGGAAATTTAAGGAGATTTTGGGAGGGGCTCTCTTTTTTCCAGACTTCCACTCAGCCTAGCAGCTGGCCAGCCCAGATTAATTAGCAAGCCACATGCCTTTTTCTTTTATCTCTTCTTTACTTTCCTATTACTTTTGTATTATAACTTCTTTTAATAAATCTCTATTTTCCTTTTATACCTGCATTCCTGGGTCAAAGAGTGATTCTTCACAGGTAGCAATAGAATGAAAGAAAAAAATGAAAGAAAGGGAAAATAGCATACATCTGTATATAATCAATCAATATCAGTCAGTTCTTTCTCTGGAGATCAGTAGTATACTTCATCATTTGGGATTAGCTTGCATCTTTGCTGAAAATAGCTGTCATTCACAATTTTTCATCATACAGTATTACTTCCAGTGTACAGTGTTCTCTTGGTTCTGTTCACCTCACTTTGCATCTGTTCAGTTAGGTCTTTCCAGATTGCTTTGAAATCATCCTGTCATTTTTTATAGCACAATAATATTCCAAATACATTTCTATATCACAGCATGTTTAGCCATTTCCTAACTGATGGGTATCTCCTCAATTTCCAACTCTAAGTCACCACAAAAAAGGACTGCTATAAATATTTTTGTAGAAATAGGTTATTTTCTTTTTCCTTTTTTGGACATATCATGGATTATTTCATTTTTGTCTCTTTATCCTCAGTATCCAAGGATGTGTCTTGCACATATACTGATATAATAATAAAAATCACATTTATATAGCATTTTAAGATTTGGAAAATGCTTTACAAATATTATTTCAACGTTTCCTTACAACAATCCTAAGAGTCTGTTGATATTATTAAGATTTAGTGACCTAGGGACAGCTAGGTGGCACAGTGGATAGAGCACCAGACCTGAGTTCAAATCCTATCTTGTTACTTGATAATTACCTAGTTGTGTGAATTTGGGCAAGTCACATAACTTTCAAAACAAAAACAAACAGATTTCAAAACAAAACAGATTTAGTGACCAACCCAGGGATATAGCAGTACTGATAACTAGCAAGGATATAGTTAGTATCTGAAGTAGAATTGGAACTTAGATCTTCTTGACTACAAGACACCTCAAGAAACTCTCTAAACCAATTAAGTCATTTCTCAAATAAGGAGACTGAGGCCTGAGGGAGAAAAGTAACTTTCCTAAGATCACACTAGTAAAATACAACAGAAGTAGGGCTTGAAACCGAGTTCTACTGAACAATGGACATAGAATTTTATTTTTGAGCTGTTTCCCAATTCACCCTCCCTTTGGTTTCTCTTTATGCTGGGGGTAAAGACAATAAGCCCCTTTATGTGTTCAGGATAAGCTTTTCTGTGGCTGAGAAACCTTTTTCCACTACTTGCTACTGTGAATAGTGAATTTATATATATATATATATATATATATATATATATATATATATATATATCTTAACATTTCTGAAGCAAGGTGATTGGGAGGTCATCTAGTAATCAGATCAAATTAGCATTTGTAAAGGCTGGAACCTAGTCTTTAAAAAAAAAAGCTAGCCTTCCTATCTCCCTAAATCTATCAAGACCTACTCCCATACTTTGTGAATAAGGAGGGGCTTTTTATGAAGTTAATGAAATTATTTAAATAAATCACATCAGAGAACTCCTTTGATAGACAAGCATCAAAAATCCCCCCCCCCCCCCCCGAAGATCCAACCTTCTGACTGTGCCAAAGTAGAAATATTTCCCTGGAAAAGCCTCTTTAAGCTCAGTTTTCTGAGCTCCCTTTCATGTATGATTGACTGAAGACTTAGTGAACAATAAAACATGGGAATTTTATTCAACTGTTTTTTATTATGTTAAATCCAAACCCTAGGTAACCTTTCTCTTTACTTACCTTTTCAACTCCTTCATTCCCTCACCCACTAAGACAAGGACAGTTCAGACAAATTACTGCAAATCTCAGGGATTTCTCAAGGAAAACTACAAATACCTAAATTGGCAGCCATAAGAGCAGTTTCCAAAGCTAAGGCTCACATTCCCATCATGTTTAGGATGCTAAAAACAATGAGGTTCTTTAATAAATTTAGTAAAATCAATTAATCAATCAATCAACATTTATTGCCAGACTAGGAGCTAAGCCCTGAGGGTATGAGGAAAGGTAAATACAGTCTCTGTCCTCCTGGGATTTATATTCTAATTCTATGACTTTGAAAATAGGGGTAAGGGAAGCTAGCTAACTATTAGTCATATAATCATAATACTAGTGACAGCTTTGTGGATACAGAACTAGCCCTGGAATGAGGAGATGAGTTCAAATGCAGCCTCAGAAAATTGACCCTTCCTAGCTATGTGTCCTTGGACAAGTCACCTAATCCTGATTGCCTCTTATCCAGGGACACCTCCATCTTGATCCATAACTGACCACAAGGTCTATGTCATAGCCTCACCCACCTGATGTCCTGATCTAGAACGAAGAACAAACCACCAGAACAACAGCAAAGTTTACTTTACATTTGATTCTCACAAGAGCCCTGGGAGGGAGGTACTATTCTTATCATTTTACAGATGAGAAAAACTATGCCAATAGACAGCATTGGATATTTATAACTATTTGAAGGGTATATTTGATTAAATTTTTGATTAATTTACCCCCTAAAAAACTGCTAGATTTATTGAATTTCAATTCCCTCCCTCCCTTCCCTTTGGCAATGGTACACCAATATGGCCTCCTGATTGGAGATTCCTGGACCCTGTAAATAGAGGGTAAGTGATTTACTCAGGATCACAAAGTTGGTAAATAAATATCTGAGGCAAAATCTGACCTCAGGTCTTCCTTACTCAAGTTCAACCACTATCCACTCTGCCCCCTCAATGTCCTATACTGGCAGTTGTAGGACTCTAAACAAAGATGATTTCCCAGATCATCAAATATTCCTGTTTGTAACATGAGTGGGCTGGGCCCTCACAGCTTCAAACCTGTGTTCTACAATAATCTGCAATGATCATTCTGAGAGTCTAAATGGGATTTTGGCTGCTGTGACATCTGAAGAAAGGGCAAAGTATCTTAAAAGGGATCATCCTATTTCCCTGCATCCTTGGATATATGATACACATTTGAAGCAGCTTTGTCCTTTGTGTTGATAATCTGTGAATTTTTCCTATTTCTTCAACTTCTTAAAGTCAGGGATCTTTTCTGATTCTCCTTGGTATCCTCTAGTACTTAGAGGTAACTTCTGTAATCTGAGATATTCAATAAATATTTACTGATGATGAATTTGCTAAATATTCATTTTTAAGAATGACAATATAATTAAAATGGTCCTTTAGAATCAGGAAAACTCAGGTTAAGTTTAAGGCTTGTCTCTGACACATACTGTTAAGATTCCCTAACCTCTTTGTCCCTCCAACTATCTCTCTGAAGACAGTTACAGAAAAGTTGCTAACCTGTAACTTTGAAGAGAGTTTTGGATACTGGTTATTTTTAGCTATTTGATGTTGTTATTTTGTTGTGGCTGATGAAAAAGGAGTGCAGAATGATGTAGGAATTTTTTTCTTTCCTCTTAGAGGAACTTAACTGTTTTTCCTTTTTTTCTTTTCCAAGTTAAATAAACACATTAAATTGAATTTCATCTATGATAAAAAGAGCTTTACAAATGCATCAGAGAAAAATATTATCACATTTATGTCTACTTGTATTCCCAATACACTACTTTGACAATAGGGCTTTCCCCTGACTTTCTCCTATCAAAAATGTTGGGTGGCTGCTGGTGTTTTCATAATCTCAGGGGACATTTTAAAATGTTGTAATTTCCATCATGCTAAAATGGATTCTCATTGAAATTTCTGTTACTGCTAAGGCTTTGTCTGTTGCACCTGCTGTTGCCCCTTTGGGTGGGTATGTTTGTTGAAAGAAGATACCTTCAACTGTAGAGCAGGGGAGGGGAAGACTCTGGGCTTTAGAATTGAATTAATATTTTTTGGCTCCTAAAGTATTTTCTTTAAATCATTACTATTGTAATAGAATGATGAGAGGATTATAGATTTAGGGTTGGAAGAACTCTTCCTTTCCCCAGTCCAACCCATTCATTTTACAGATGAGAAAACTGAGGCAATTGAGAAACCTTACAGATGAGGAAATTAAGTGATTTCCCAAAGTCCTAAAGGTACTAAGTGATAGAGCTGGGATTTGAATTCAGTCTTTTCTAACTACAAATAAACAATCTTTCTATTTTACCTTTATCTAACTTTTAGAACCTGTATGAGGTCTGATTTCCTCATTTCTAATCAAAGGGAATTCCCTTGGAGCAGGGATTTTTAAATTGAAGCCTTGTAAACTTTTCAATATATATTATGACAATATAATTGGGTGTGTATATATATATATATATATATATGCATGTACATTTATATGTATATAAAGGCATTATATATCTGAATCTGTATATATGTGTTTGTGTTTGAATGTATACATACATGCACATATGTATGTGCATAGCTCTGTGCACCTCAATCACTTTCTAACCTAATCTATAAATTTAAAAGGTGTAATATTATTTTTAACTTCCCTTTCATCATGTCCCTTTCTTATGGATCTCTCTCTTTTTTCACTTTTTTTCTCTCTCCTTTTTCTATGAATAACAGCAAAGAAAATATGACTTTCAAAGTAAGATTGGAGGAGAATCATCTCTGCTTCCTTTCCTAACAGTTCTTCATCTGCTACTTTTAAAATTAGACTGATCAAAGTAAACCCAGGAATGTTCAACATTTCCAAAACCAACTCTCTCCAATATTTAACAGTGCTTTGTTTTATGCAGTAAATAAATGAATTGAAGGATTGTATGGACACCCAAGAGGCATTTTCATCTGCCCTATTTATTGCCTACTGAGAGATGCTGTCTATATAAAGCTATGATATTTTAAAGACAGCAAGAAAAAAAAAGATTCTGTCCCCTCAGGAATAAAACCCAGTGTTTAATAGTCCTCTCTTCTGGGAAATTAATCCACAAAGAGGATGTTTTATAACCAACTGGAAATTTTTATTGAAAGATGGTAAATTCACTGGCATGTTCTGTTTTTTGTTTGTTTTTAAGAATTATGAGCATTTATTAACTATTGAGCAGATTTGTTACTAACGTTTTTTATTCTTTTTCTACCTGGAATAATGGGACTATGATAAGCAGTGTAGAAAATGCCCTGAATCACATTTTTAAGGCAAATCTAAGAAAAGGACATTCCAGGATATGACAGGTTTCTTGGGGCAGACTTGAGGAAGCTCATTGGAATTTAACATAATAATTTTTTTTTATTAATTAGTACTAGAATCAATTGTTTCTAGCTGCTGAAAAATTCTGTGTGATCAATGTAACTGCTACATTTCAGTGTCCTGGTATAAAACTTCAATCATTCACCTAAGTTATGACTCTGCATTTAATTCTGTAATTGTTAAATTTTAGAGAATAAAAAATAATGATCCTTACTTTTCATGCTTTGCATAAAAGTGTCAGAGTTGTGCTTAGTCACAGAAATGCCAGATGTTTGTCAAGCAAGAGTAATGCTGTCAACAGAAGTGAACTATGAATATATTATAAAAGAAATCATTGTGATAATTGGCAAAGTAGCAAGATTCACAGTTTTTTGTATGTAGCTTTAGACTTTTAGGGCAGCTAGGTGGCACAGACAATAGAGTGCCAGACCTGGAATACAGAAGACCTGAGTCCAAAATTTGCCTTTTTAACCTTTTTTTTCCACTTTATTTTTCTCTTTCCCTTTGCTATGAATAACAGAAATTAAAATAAAACTTTCACAATAACATTGGAAGAGAATCATCTCTGTTTCTTTTTCTAGTAGTACTTTATTTGCTACTTTTAAAATTAAATTGATCAAAGTAAACCCCAGAATATTCTTACTAGCTGGGTGACCTTGGGCAAGTCACTGTTTACCTCATTTTTCTCATCTATAAAATGATTTGGAAAAGGAGAAAGCAAACAGTTCTAGTATTTTTGCTAAAAAAACTCCCAGAAGAATTATAAAATGGCAGACAGGACTAAAACAACTGAAAAACTAATAACTGGACCTTTAGAATCTAAATCTAGTAATCGATTTTCCTTGGTCCATATCCTAAGAGTAAAGCTACCCATTATGCCATCAAACATACATTACATCTTTTGTTTAGATTCATATTTTGGAAAAGCAAATATGAACTACTGAAGCTCTGAGTCCTCTGACACTGCAAATTCCTGATTAGGTTATACCCTCCACTAAATTTTGATGTAAGATCTCCCCAGCCTAGCTTCTGAGCTTAGTCAAATCACATGATTGACTGTGTAGAAATCCCAGTTGGCCTGTGGTCCACACATAGAAGTTGCCTACCAGGGAAGGGAGCTAAGGAATCCAACATATCAACATGACTAGAGAGAGATAATATCAGTTTTGATGATATCATCTTTCAATTATGAAATTCCTTTAGGTCTGCTTGACTAGTACATTTGACAATGGGAATAAATAAATTGGCCTTTGCTATATCAGGCAGTCCAAGATAAACTTGGTTATCATGACTCAAGGCTTCTAAGTATTAATTCCTGACTTAAATAAACTGAGTGGCCATTTGCAATCTGTTTTTAGAGGAAAGAGATGAGGTATAACAAAGAATATCAAGATGGATGTCTTATATGGAGAAAACAAATCACAGAATTAGATTTAGAAGGGATCTTAGAGTCATCTAATCCAATGCCCTCTTTTTATAAATAAGGAAAATCAGATCCAGGATGAAATAAATAACTTCCTCAAGACCAAAAGAATATTAAGGGGAAGAGAAGCAGGATTAGAACCTAGTTCCTCTGACACCATATCCAATATTTTGCTCATAGCACCATGTGACTTTTACTTTAGCCTCACTCAAAATGGTGATCATCATATCTATTATATTCAATCATTATTTGCTTTGTTTATTTTTACTAAAAGCTATAGATGATGGTCTGAAATTGATCTTGCTATAATGAAAGGGAATACAGCACATTAAAAACCATTACTTATAATCTGCCAAAGATGCCACATTGGACAGGGACTTAGCCAAGAGGCATCAGTTAGGAATGCATATTTTTCCTATGTAAACATATCAAGAAGAAAACTTCATCTTCTTTTCATCTCTGAAATAATTTCTTTCTCAAAATAGCTGGAGGTATTCCAATTTCATGTAAGCCTTTTGCAACACCAAGTCTTTGCCTGCTATTTACAGTATTATGCAGATATTTTTCCACAATGATTCAATGCTCGATGAGTTAAACAAGAATCTGGAGAGAATCTTTTGCTGAGTTGTTACTACTGCATAGTATTACCCTCACAAGGTGAGACTTTAAAAATGGTACAGATCACAAATTGTCCCAAAGTAGACTGGGAGAAGAGAACCTAACAAGACTTGGTCAATTGTGAATTGCTAATTGTTGCTGCATTCAAAACTACATCTATGGGCTGAATATTATTATAATATGGATCAATACCATTTTTAAAGATCTTGGCAAAACTCCAGGCACATAGTAAGTACTTTATTCCCATTACATTGAGCTAAAACTGATTCTGTGCTAAAATTCAATAAGTCATTAAATTAGTAATTT
Source organism: Macrotis lagotis (assembly GCF_037893015.1). Classification (NCBI taxonomy): domain Eukaryota; kingdom Metazoa; phylum Chordata; class Mammalia; order Peramelemorphia; family Peramelidae; genus Macrotis; species Macrotis lagotis. The sequence continues at coordinate 99,417,849 of NC_133660.1, read as the reverse complement.
AAAATTTGATTCTGATAGAGGGTCAATTTGATCAAAGAGTAAAATGAGAGAATGGGGGTCAGCTTATGGAAATGAGAATACATGAGAAGTTGTGTGAAAAGTTTCCGAAGTTCTGTGAACAAAAATATTCAAAATAATTCTTTTTGTGCTAGCAAAGAGTAAACAGAAACAAAATTGGGGAAAAGAACATATTGTAGTAATACAATATTACATTATTAAGAAATTAAAAATATGGAGGATTTGAAGAAACATGGGAAGTCTTTTATGAAATGATTGAGAGCAAAGTAAGCAAAAATCTAGAGAAAATGATATACTATGACTCTCAGTATTCAAATACTGAAATGGATCTGTGATCTCACCAGTTCAGTGAGTGGATGCCCTGAGATAAAACCATGGAAAGACATACTTAGGGCATCTACTCACTGAGCTGGAAATCTTTCCTTTTTTCTCCAGATATAGAAAGGATACCAGTGGAACACTCTGATTCTCACTCCATCATCTCTTTTTTATCATACAGTTCCTTGATTTTTACTTCACGATAATGATTTTAATATTATAAATAAAAACCACACAAATATCCAAGTGAATTTGTAATATCTGTGATGACCAATCTCACCATGAAATTAGATTACTAGAGATGCACAATATGGCAGACAAGGATATATGCCAAATATAAAGGACACAGGCATAGTTGTGGCAATAATTTTTTCTATTTTTATTTTTTTCCAAAGCATGGGTCTTGGAGGGGAAGGTAAGGAATGAAGAGGGAAATGATACATGGAGAAATAATGTGATAAAAAAAGATACACATATTATTTGTAAATGTTACCTGGAGATAAAAGTGTCTATGGAAACAAAATCACCCTGCTAATGGAAGTTACAATCCATCGAGGACTTTATCCTTGGGTGGGGGGCAGGCTTTAGGCCACAAGAAGATACTGAATGAAATCATAACAGAAGGACAAGAATCATACGGATTAGAACTGGAAGATTATACAGTCAAGCCCCTTCATCTTACAGCTGAGAAAGTTGAGACTCAAAAAATTTTATTTCTTAGACATGGTCACATATTAGCTAAAACAGGATCACAGAATCAAAGCTCTAGACCTGGAACTCAACTCAAAAGTCATCTGAATCTATCACCTTTTTTACAGATGAGGAAACTGGTGCTGGAGAAGACTTTTGAGTTTCCCTTAGATAGCAAAGAGATCAAATTAGCCATTCCTTAAAGGAATTAATTCAGGATGCTCACTGGAAAATCAAATGCTGAAGCTGAAGCTTAAACACTTTGGTCACATAATAAGAAGATATTTTTAGTCATTAGAAAAGTCCCTGATATTGGGAAAGATTTAAAGTCAAAGGAAAAGGGCATGGCAGAGGATAAGATAGATAGATAACCTCATGAAAACAATGACCATGGATAGATTTCAATAGATGGTTGGGGAAAGAAGCGTCCATGAGGTCATGAAGAATCAGACACAAATTCATAACTAAACAACAATAGCAAAACTGAGACCTAGAAAAGTCAGATGACTTGCCCATGGTCACATAGTAGCTATACATACAATCTTAGATCTAGAGTTGGAGTAGACCATAGAGGCTATTCAATCCAATTCATTCATGCTACAAATGAGAAAAACTGAGGGTCTAGGAAGTGTCAGAGGTAGGAAGAGATGAATTTTAAGCCCATGACCTTTGAGGACCAAGGCAGTACTTTTTCCCCTAAAGCTAAATATACCCAGGCAAAGAAAACTTTCATCTAGTCAAAAAAAAAAGGTATTAACAACACTGAAAAACAAACAAAACAAAACAAAAACCTTATTCACTTAAGGACTTACAGAAGCACCTTTGTATTGGGGACCCAGAAAAATGGACTATGTTGAAGCATTTCATCCAAATCACAGATGTAGCTATGAGCAATCCTCAGACAGTACCACTCAGTGAGTCAGTAAGCATTAATTAAGTGCCTACTCTGAACCAGCCATTATGCTAAACACTGGGGGATACAAAAAGAGGCAGAAGGTAGTCCTTGTCCTTCAGGGGCTTGCAGTCTAAGGGGGAATGTTCATCATTGAGTGCACTTATTTACTAGCAGTTATATGAACAATAAACCAATGTGTTTGTGCTCCCAAAAGAAACAAGTGAGAGAGTGTACCTGAAGCTTTGTATTTGATGAATGTTCAGACATTAGAATTTCATTATCTGTATATCAGTCCTAATCTGTTCTTCCTGGGCACTGAACTGATTGCATAAAATAAGATTTGTTAGCTTCAATACTTATTAATCACAGAAAGAGTGGGTCCTGCTGAATTACTGCTATATCTGCAATGATGGCACTAGTGGATATGGTACTATACCTGAAGTCAGGAAAGTCCAAGTTCAAATACTGCCTTAGATTCTTACTTAACCATGTGACTTTGGTTCAAGTCTCTCACCTTTTTTCAGCCTCTTTTTCTTCATTTGTAAAATGAGAAATAATAACACCTACATCTCAGGGTTATTCTTATAATGATATGAAAAACATAAGTAAAACATATACTTATTTATATCCACTATGCCTAGGCAGTGTCAAGTATGTTTATTCTATTAAATCAAATTTCCTTCTGCTGAGCCTTATATCTTATAGCTTCAAAGGCCTTAACTTTCCTAGTAGCCTTCTTCTGCATACTGTATACTGTTCTTAAAACATAGTACTCAAAAATGAAAAGAGTACTTCAATAATGAGACTAATCAAGATTTTACCATATAAATCCCAGATGCTAAACCCTTCTAACATAGCCTAAAAATTATATTAGCTTTTTGGCTGCTGTATCAAAATTCAACCAACTTTCTTCCTGTAAGGTATGTTTTAAATTAAAATCATATGCAATTAAGGAAAGGATTTAAAAACAGGTAACTGATTGATCATCCTCAGGTGAATGATATCAAGTAAGCATTAAGAAAGGAAAGTTAGGCTGCCCTTGAAGATTTCCAGTGGAGAGGCCAAATGAAACAGTTTCCATAAATATGGCAAGGCTCTTTTTTGTGGATGATGTTACCACTTTTTTCCATATAAATTGTTGTCTAACCAAACATCCCTCATCTTGTACTTGTAAAGTTTATTTCTGGAATCCAAATGGAAGACTTTACACTTTAGTCCTATTATTAGATTTGGCCCAAGATTCTGGGCTGATTTTAATACAGAGGCACTACTCAAGAAATTGAGTTCAGTTATGCCAGCAGCTTCTATAAAGTCTTCTTTATCAGTTTTCTATTACTGCTATTGATATAATACTTTGGTATACTCAGAAAAAAAAATTATTCAGGATTTCCTTGGGAAGCAGGAACAAAATAGGTAGAAGCAGAAATCCACAAAGAAGTCAAGACTGATTGAAAATTGTGAACTGGCTCGAATTAAATGCCAGTGCTCATCTGGAATTATGGAACTATACAACTACTCAAGACAGAGGGATGCATAGGAAAATATGTGCTTAAATATTGGAGACTAAGGTTTATTCAGATTAGTACTCATAGAGCAAGTAATGAAAATAACTCCAGGGTCATTTTAATTTTGAGTACTATATGTATTATCTGGACAATATATGGGAATATAGGGAATTATGACATAGTGAATAAAGAGTTGGACTTGGAACCAGTAAGAACTGAATTGAAGTCTTCCTCTGAGACAAATTTGTGACCTTGGACAAATCATAGTATTCTTTATTTTCTTTGTAATTTGTAATCTTAGAAAGTAGATAATTTAAGGTCGTATTACTAATATGAGAGAGAGAGAGAAAGAATATTTGAGGAAGACCTGGATTCAAGTTCTGATTGATACAGTCCAGCACTATGATCCTGGACAAAACCTTTTTCCTTTCTATGCTGCGGGGAAGATGTGAGTTGCAAAACAGTCTTTTAATTTCTTTACCTTTATCAAGACTCACCTCAAATCCCACCTTCTGAAGAATGTCTTTCCTTTCCTAGAGCAGGCACAGATGCTCTAACTTCTGAAATAATCTTTAATCCTCTCTGTATGTATCTTAGTACCTGTTTTTCCCATTATAGTGTGAGGTATTTGGAGGCAAGGATTGATTTTTTATTTCAGTGTTTTTGTATTTCCAATGCTTAGCATGATGTCTGGAATCTAATAACTTCTTAATAAATGTTTGTTGACTTACAGATTAGTAATTGATCTTCATCCTTGGGAATTCCTTAAGCCAATGAAATCACCGATTCAGATCAATTGCATATCTTGGATTGGATCCATGATTTCTTTGGTATAAGAAAACATATTCTAGTGAGAAAATTACCATTACCAATACACATCAGCAATTATACTCTTAGACAGCTATCTAAAACACTAAAACATTTAAGGAACTAGTTCACTTCATGCAGTCTGTGTATGTCAGAGGTGGTAGGATCGGAATCCAGTCTTCCTGATTCCATTCCCAGAAACATCAACAACGATCATAATGCTTTTATCTGTATAATATAGGGTAATACTCACCAAATGAGATTTCAAAGGGAACAAAAAGGTGTATTAAACATTAAAGTTCTAACTTTGTATGAATCAGCTTAGAATTGAAGTGATGAGGAAAAAACAATATACTACATGCTGTTTTTAGATAATCATCATTTAATAGAACTGAGAACAGAAAAGCTGTATAGCAATCTGGTGTGCCAATGAAATACCTGAAATAAACCTCTAGATTGTTTAACTCTATGAGCTTTAGCTGTGTGGATTTGCTGCACAGTAATCTCTTCAACCTTGTCTTTTTTGTAGTTTGGAAACATCCTGCCTTTATTTCAGAATGACTTAGAAGAACAAACCAGGGAAAGTCAGAAGCTTCCTAATCAAATCACTGTTGTCATTGTTTCCAGAGAGGGCATAACAGGTTATACTGCCCTTTAGTTCTGCTCAGAATACTTGGGTCTGGAGTCCTAAGATACCGCCTACCTGCTCTCTCATTCTCATCCATGTTAATTGGCTCCCTACTGGATCTATATCCAAATCTAATCCAATGTAATAAATATTTATTTAGAGTCTATTAAGTGCCAAGCCTTAAAGGTATAATTATAAAGAAAGACAGTCCCTGCTTACATGCCTGCTTACAGGAGCTTACAATCTAAGGGGTGGAGAGATAAGTACACAAAAGGAAGCAATAAAAGGGAGAGAGGACATGGGAAATACTAGGGATATTTTATTCTATGAACTGAAACCAGTCTGAGCAGCAGATATAAAGTGCAGAGTAGCATGAGCCTCAAAGTCCAGGTTCTGCTCCTAGAAAGGAACCTTCCTCAGAGGGAGCTGAGGAAGATGATGTTAATCAAAGCTTGAGTTAACAGCATGGCAATGAATTTAACCTAGGAGGGGAATCGTTTTTGGAGGAATTGAAACTAGGCAGAATGGAGTGAACTGTTTTATGCTTCCCCTTTACATTTTGTCCTATATAATACTTCGAATTTTTTTTATTTTTGAGAAATTGAGAAAAGAATATAGTCCTTATATATTGTAATCATTCTATGAAAACTTTTTATAGCCCAATACCTTGCATTGGTCTAGCAATTTGTAGTTACCAAGTTATTTAATATCAATTTTCCAGTTTGATAATAAATGTTAAGTAAATCTGTCTATCCCTTTCATCTCTCTGCTGCTTCTCAGTCCTTCATCTATATGTGCTTGCTGAACATCTCTATTGGAATATTAGCCATCTCAAACTCAAACCAATCACAACTTATTATTTCTTCCCCTCCCCTCCCTGCTAAATATGCCTCTCTCTTCCCCCCCGAAATATTTTTTTTTCCTACAAAGGGTACCACTTAGGTTTATAAACTAGCAATTAGTTTCTTTTCATTACCCTCACTCTTACACCCAATAAATTGCAAAGTTTGATTGAGTCAACTTCTCCAATATCTCTGTCAACCCCTGCCCCTTCTCTCTACTCACAAAACCACCCATTGGCCTTTATTGCAATAACCTCTTAATTGTTCTCCTTGGTTAAGTAAACTCCATTGGAACAGACAGAACATTCATTAAGGATACAGCATTGATTTTGTGGTCAAAGCTTTTCTGTCTCTTCATTTGCCATCAAAGAACTCCTAATTCCTTGCACTCTAGCTTTTGTAAATAAAGCAATTAAGTCATGATAATGATGTGAATACCTTAAGGAAGTTAAAGGAAAAGCTAGTTCAATCTGTCTTTCAATAAACTAATCCAGCTAACATGATGAAGACTAATAAATATTTCTCCAGTTATGATTGATCTTCCTAAACTTCATGTTACTCCCTTACTTAGTAAGCACCAATGGCTCCCTATTGTCCTTAGGATAAACTACAAATACTTCTTTTCTTAGCTTTACCTTTTAGAATTCCTAGCTCTGAATTTCAAGAGCCAGTTCAGGTTCGACCTTTTTCAAAACCTTTTTCTTATTCCTCCTCCAATAATTAGTACCTGCCCTCAAATCTCTCTCTTTCTCTCTCTCTCTCTCTCTCTCTCTCTCTCTCTCTCTCTCTCTCTGTCTATGTCTGTCTGTCTGTCTGTCTACCTATTTGTCTATCTTGTATTATATGTAAATTGTATGCAAACACACACTTATACTATGCCCTATTCTCAAGGCAGGGTGTATCTTTTTGTATATATGTGCCTCTGTCCTTATATAATGATTGGCACATAGTAAATACTGAATAAATGCTTGCTGAATAAATGATTGCTCTAATTTATTGGTTTGTTTTTAAGGTACCATATGTACCCTGAAATTAGCAATGTTGCTTGATCTTGTAAGTTCAACACATGTGGTCCTATACTTTTGGTCATCTATGTAAGTAGGTGAAATTGGAAAGATAAATATTGGTTTGGAAATTTTCTACACCAATCAAATGTAACTGATCAGGAAGAAAATAAAGGAAAATCTTTTTTCTGTAACTAGGAAAAACTATGATCATTTCATGAAGAGAACTGATTCTATTGTTTGGTGCCCAATAAATTTGTTCATATCTTAACTCAAATATTTTGGACATACTACAAATTCTGTTTCCCCAAGAGATTGTAAAGAAGGGGAAAGGACCTACATATAAAACTATTTACAGCAGTCTTTTTTTGTGGTGTGAAAGAATTGGAAATGGAGAGTATGCCCTTCAATTGGGAGTGGTTGAACAAGCTATGGCATAAGAATGTAATGAAATATTATTGCTCTACAAAAAAATGGTGAGCAGGAAGGTTTTGGAAAAACCTGATAAGACTTACATGAACTGATGCAACATTGAATTGATCAACTATGATTGACTTAGTTCTCAGCAAAACAATGATATAAAACCAATTATGAAAAACTTACATTGCAAAATGGCATCTACTTCCAGAGAAAGAAATAATGGAGTCTAATGCAGATCTGTATTTTTTGGAAGTTTTTTCCCTTTTTGTTCTTTGTTTTCTTATATGATGTAACTAATATGGAAATGTTTTATGTGATTGTATATATAACCTACAACAAATTCTTTACTTTCTTTTGGCAGAGGGAAAGAAGGGAGGGAAGAGGAAAAATTAGAACTTAAAATTTTATTTAAAAAGAATTTAAAAATTGTCTTCACATGTAATTAAAAAATAAAATACATTTTAAAGGGGAAAAATACAACTATTTCAAAATGACCTCTGTGTTCTATCAATTTTGCACCATCTTCTTTAGGAATGTTATGTTATTTCCATGGCACCTTTCTTTCCAAACTGTGAAACCATTACCTTGTCTAAGACAAGTATATAGAGACACTGCTATCATTTGTCAGCAGAGATAGCTTACTTACCTCTATCTGTTCTGAGTCATTTAAAGCTATCAGGACTTGCGGAGCTTCTTGAAGAGAAACTGAACAAAGTGCTAAGCTCCAAACCTAGAATGTGTCAAAAGAAGAAACAGTCTCCCGGGTGAGAGAAACATGCACTCTGTTTTATGATCTGGCTCACAATATTTCTATGATGTTTTGACACTGAGACACGACAGATGAAACCCAGTGATCAAATGCACGTTTATGACCTCTTAGTGAAACATGAATAGAGTGATTTTTTCAAAGTAGCAAAAATGAAAATATGTTTCCTCATGTGTCTGAACAATTTTAGCTTGTTCAGTTTTTAACTAAATGTTATCAGAGTTCAAGTATAAAGAATCATAGAGGCTCACAGAGGGAAAGACTAGATGTCCTCAGAGCTCATCTACTCAAACCTCTTATTTCCACTTACTTAACTCAATCCATTTTCATTTGTTTAATTAAAGCATTTTTCCAAGGTCATATTACAAATTAGTTAAAAACCAAAAGTAAAATTCAAGGATTTTGGCTTCTTTTTTGTTGTTCTCTTGTAATTTTTCAGTCAGTCATATGTAATTCGTTGTGACCATGGAGTTTTCTTAGCAAAAATACTTTTCCTTCTTCAGGTTCTTTTATGGTTGAAGAAACTGAGGCAAACAGAGGTTTAAGTGACTTGCCCAAAGTATAAATTCAATTTTAGACTCAGGTTATACTGTCTCCTGGTCTAGGTTATATTCATTGAATCATATCTGCCTCTAAAATAAGCAAATTTTTTTTTCCAAAATACATCAAGGTTAAGTAAGTTGCCCAAAGTCCCTGTTATTTCTACCATATCACTGTGAGCAAAGAATAAGAAGCATCAGAAAAGATAGCATGGAGTACTGGGTGGAGAGCAAGAAGTATCAGGAAGGTTGATCTTCAAATCACTACTCAGACAAAGCTATGAAACTCTGGATAAATCCATCAATCTTTCTGAGCTTCAGTTTTTTTCTGTCTCTAAAATGCTGATAACAATGGCATCTACTACACAAGGTTGTTGCAAGGCTTTATGAAATACCATGAATTAAATATTTTGTGTTTATAAAACACTACCTAAATATTAACTAATTTTATTATTGTAAAAAAGGTTTGGCTCATATCCAGCCCATTTAATAAGGAAGCGCTTGTAGAGGGTGCTCAAGCAAGTTTGGGGTCAAGAAGTTAATTTTAGCTAAAATAACCTAAACCCTGATGACCCTTGAGCTGAAAGCTTCCATGGAAGTCTGATTTGATAACACAACTGCGTCATTCTTGGCCTCACTACTCCAGAAGCCCTGTTTCCAAACTTCTTGACCTGGGTCACATCCTGCTGGGTTAATTTCTGCCCATAACAAAGTTACATCATTGTTTTTATTCTGTGCTAATTTTGTGGTTTCTCCTATAAGAACTGTTTAATGTTTTCAATAAACTGGCTCTGTCAGATGTCCTGTTGACACCCCCACCTGAGTGTAATGTATTTTCTTTTCTCTCCTGATCTGAATCGATCCCCTAGTGGGCAGGGGATCGATACAAGCACTAACATGGGAGGTATTAGGAACTAGTTACCATAAGACAGGAGATCTGGACATTCTGTGTTAGACTCCTACATATGAGGTAATAACTTCTTTCCATTGGCCATGTAGCTGGAACTATCTGTATCTTTAATTCAAACTGATTAAGGCAGTGGACTCATTTAATTAGTCCATAGACACCAGAGAAAGGACCTGAGGATCATCTCCTTCCCCCTGGTCAAGTGACCTGAAGAAATGGGCTTTGAGTTTTGGTGTTGATTAGTTTTTCTCCTTCAGTTCTTGGTGGAGGGAACAATTTCCAGAACTTAGGAGCTCAAAACAGATTGACTTTGGTGCCTAGGATTCCAGGCCAGATGTTGCAATCAATGAGAATTAGAGTTCTCAGATGCAAGGCTAGGGAGGCCCTTTAACTTGGAATCCAGTGGTATTAGTGCTGTGTTGGACCTCAGCCAAGCTATGAATCTCATTCATCTACCATTCCCAGAAACATGAATGTTTTTGGGAATGGGGAAGGAGTATGCCCCTGAAATGTTGGGGGTGGGGGGTGTTTGCATGTTTATTCTTGCATATCTTTGAAGTAAATATTTCTTTGTAAAAACTAATCCAATGTATGTGGTTAAATGAAATTGAGAGCTGGGACTCCTAAAATTGGGGGGGGGGGGCAATCACTGGGTGCTTAACACAATGGGAAAAGCAAGAGAGCCCCCACAAAAAAGAAATGTTTTTTCAAGGGTAACAAAGAAACATGGAGAAGAGGTGAATTATTAATATATTAAACCTTTAGTTACTGGTGGAACTAGAAAATCACTTTTATAATATTATTAAACAATGAGGGTGATACAGTCAATACAATGTTATCTACCTCTTGAAAGAAAGGTGAAACATTCAGTACACATTGAAACTTTTTCTTTAGACATAGTCAAAGTGGAAATTTGTTTTACTAGACTAAATACTTTTGTACCATGTTTGCTTTTCTTCATCTTTAAAATGAGGAAAGGGAAAAGTGAGAGGGAGAGGAAAAAAGATTAATTTAACAATTAACTTAAAAAATAGAGAAATTTTGGAAGGACTGGAAATTGGGAGAAATCAGGAAAAACCTCATCTAGAAGAAAAGCCTTGGGCTAAGCTTTGAGGAAGAATTAAGAGTTGCAAGATGTGGTAGTGAAAGAATGTATTTAAGGGATGTGAGGACAAGATGTGCAATGCCATGGAGATGGATGTTGGAATGTTGTGTACAATAAACAAAAAGTAGCCTAATAGCCCATTTGGCTGCACCAAAGAAAAAGTGAAGGGGAGTAATGTGTAATAAACCAGAAGGAGAGGCTGGAGACAGATTGTGCAGGGTCTTAAATGCCAACAGACAAATTTATACTTTATCCTAGAGTCAACAGGGAGTTGAGCAGGGAAATTTCATAGTTAGACCTGTGCTTCTAAAATATCATTTTGGCAACTTTATAAGGGACAATGATTTAGACAAGGATAGAAAAATGAAGCAGGAAAACAAATTGGGAGTCCTCTACAATAATGCAAGTAAATGAAGAAGTCTTGATCTAGGCTCGATGAGTGAAAAGAAGGGGGAAAATGTGAGAGATGTGATAGAGGCAAAATTCACAAGACTTACACCAGATTGGACATGGCAAGGGAGAGTAAAGAACTGAGAACACTGCTGGGGTATCATATTTGTGTGACTAGAGAGTGATGGTATATACCTTGACAAAAATAGGGAAGTTAGGAAGAAGAGGGAAGATCATGTGTTTTGTTGAATACACACACACACACACACACACACACACACACACACACACAAACACAAACACAAACACAAACACAAACACAGGAGTCAAGAATGACTGTTGTCTTTCCCTAGGCTGTTAGGAAGAAGGAGAAATGTAAATATTCACAAATACGGTGAAAACATGAAGTTCTATATTAAGAGAAACTAATGAATAATAAAGGAGTAAGGAGGTTCTCTAGTTATTCTCTTGATAGCTCTTCAATCCTGTAGATTTTACACAACTCAGACACAATCGTGTATATTCCTAAACTCTGAGGATCATAGCTCTCTTATGAAAATAAAACAAAACAAAACAGAAAAAAAATTTTTGAAGATCTGATAGTGCCTTTCACAGCATGGATAAAATGACCTCTGTAAAGGGCATTATTCCCTCTTGTTATCTCTAGTATGAAAATGGATGCTTAATCTCCCTTTTGTCTCTCAAACTCTTGCACACTACTGATTTTCTCTGATGAGTAATGACCAAGCCCATGAAAGTTCTCTACTGGTCTCAACTGAACTAAATTAAAGACAATCAATGAGAACTAAAATGATACCTATTAGTGTGGTCCAGGCAGCAAGAGGATGGAGAAATAAAATGAGAGCATTTGAAGCAATAGAATAACCCAAGGATTTTATTTGGGGAAAAGCAAATCAATAAGGAGGTATTTCTTAACAGTGCTGTGTGGGTTGGTTGTCTAAACTCAAAAGCAACACTAGAGAATTTCTCCAGTTAAAGTGAGGCTGATGATTTAGCACCGCACCTCTTCACTCAATCCAATTAATGTGCATATTGTGGCATTACCTTCCTGATATCATGGGCTACTTTGAAAACAAAAGACAAATATCATAATCATTATCAAAACCATCATCAAGATAGCATTAAAATGTTTGGGCTTCCACACTGAGTTTTTGATCCATAAAACCCCAGAGTTCTTTATATACATACATATATATATATATATATATATATATATATATGTATATATATATATATATAGTCATAATATTGCATGCTGATTTTAATATCCAAAGGATAATATTTAAGCTTAACCTAATTAATTATAGAGAAGTTGATAAAGACACTGTACTAAAAACCAAGAAAATGAAAAAGTTTCCTTTCCTCAAGAAGGTTACATTCTTCTGGGTGGGAAAACATTTATGCAAATAAATAACTACAAGTTTATTAGAGGAGGAAACAAAGGGAACAGGGAGGGCAGCTAGATGGCACAGTGGATACAGCACTGGTCATGGAGTCAGGAGGACCTGAGTTCAAATCCTAACTTAGTCATTTATTAATTCCTAGTTGTGTGACATTAGGCAAATTACTTAATCCCATTCCCCTAAATAAATACATTTTTTTTAAAAAAGGGAAACAGGGAGAGAGCTTTTCTAGAGAAATTGGGATGAATAAAGATTTGATGGAAGGCAAGGCTACTGAGAGTTAGAATTGAAGAAAGAATGTATGTAAAACATGGGGAAAATTTCCTGTTCCCCCAAACTCAGTATTGCATCTCTGTACAAAGGTATGGAATTGGGAAGTAGAATGACAGGTTTCATAAATCACAGGTAAGCCAGTTTGAATGAAATGTAGACTACAGGATTTATTACAAACTGAAATTGATAAGTGAAATGAAGTAAAAACCATTAATTCTGAGCAAATCAGGTTTTATGAATGCAATGAATAATGCTTCACATAAGAAATAATGAATATGAGGAATTCAGGAAAGCAAAAGAATGAAGCTAGTAGACTGAAGAAAACAATATAGAAAATGGCTATAGTAATGTAAATGGAAGCAATGCTAAAGACAACCAAACTCAGATTCAATTTAGTTCAATTAAATGAATATTTATTAAGTGCCTACTAGGTGCCAGTCACTGTATTCTGAGACACAAATAAGAGACAGTCCCCTTTAGCTAAGGAACTTAAAAATCTAATGGGGTAATAGAACATTTAAAAGCATCCAGAAAGAGAACAGAGAGATATCAGGGGATACTGGGTTACTGGAACATTTTCCCATGGAGTCAAAGCTGTGCTGATGGAAAATGTAATCCCCATAAAGGTAGAAAGTTCTCTAAAAAGGTTCTGAGAAGAATTTTAAGACAACTAAGTGTTGCCATAGTATATAGAGTGTTGGGCTGGGAGTCAGGAAGGCTCATCTTTGAGAGTTCAAATACAGCCCCGGACACTCACAGAGACTCAGGGCAAGGTACTACACCCTGTTGCCTCAGTTTCCTCATCTGTTAAAATGAGCTAGAGAAGGAAATGACAAGCTACTCCAATACCTCTTTCAAGAAAATGATCTAAAGTATCTTAGAAAGTATGTAGTATCAAACCTGAGTTATTCTTCGTGATAATGAAATTTCAGACCAGCTTCTGTGGGGAGAGGGTGTGTTTACTCCTTGGAGTTGAAGTCAAGTAAGTTGTTGATAAAAAAAAAATGCCTACTTATTGCCTCCTTCAGACTGTATTCAGGTGTGGAATGTCACCTATAATATTATACAAAGTCACCCTATCAATTGCATTAACCTTTTTGTGACTAGAATTCATGAATGTGGTGGAGAGTATATTGGGGATTGGGGAATAATGACCAGATGTGACAGATTACCAGAGACAATATGTCAGATATATCATAGTACAAAAAAATAAGATTTCATCATTAATTTTCAAAAGTTATTTTACAATATGCTCATGAAAATTATAAGATAATTATTAATATCATTTATTTAAAATTTTGCTCAATAGTAATCAAGTTTGCCAACACAAATAACTGAATATGTTATATTAATTGTAAATTCTATTTAGTGGTTCTTTTTAGCTCTAAAGGATGAATTTCAAATTTCAGAAATATGCCAGGCTTACACTGTTTAGTTGGAAATATATTTAATAGCATATTTTTTAGTTTTTTGAAGTCTATCAACTCTCTCATACTATTGTCTATATGTCTAAAATTTCCAAAAAGCATTTAATTTAGAACCTTAGGGGTATAGTTACCACCCAAATTAACTAATGCTGAATTAGCAATGTTGAAATATTTTTAAGAAGGAATATTTCTAACATTTCCTGTATCTAAAAAATATGGTAGACAAGATAATAGGCAATATCTAATCTAACTTTCTATTGGAAGCTTTTCTTGATGCCTTCTATTCTAGTGTGATTCCTCAGTTTCTATCTCTACTTTATCCTTCATTTAGATTTTTTAAAAATATAATTGGCTGCATGTTATCTTCCCCCACTAGACTATAAGCTCCCTGAGAGCAGAGATTGTCTACCTTTCTTTGTATAAATGCTTTTGAAGCACTAAATAAGTATTACTTCTTCTTGCTGTTATCATTATTATTTCAATGATCCATAGTTTTGCCAGTCAATACTCCTTCCACTATCCCAAAGTTGCAGCCTTCTTCATCTTTCATCTGTCTTTCTGACTTGCTATGGCTAAGCTGCAATTATATCAGTAGTTCAGTTCAAAAGAAATTCTGGAAATTTATATTAAGGAACATAGAGAGATCTGTTACAAAATCATTCTGCTCTATCCCAGTTCACTAGATTGTTCCTCAGTTCTTTATTCCATAGCTCATGTAACAAAAATAATAGTAACTTTTATGAAAGAATCATTTGGTTGTTCCAAGGCCACAAATGCAACCACATCATATAACAATGGTCATAAGAAAATTTAGAAAGGAATGATGGTAGTTAAACCTCCTTAATCAATGATGCCAAGATGCTCATAAATTGAATTGATATGAACAATAGGGCAGTAGCTTGTCTTCTTGGAGTATATATTTGGGATATGACAAAGAGTCTCTGGAGATTTGTTAAACTTGAGAATCACTACCACCTACTTCTGGTAAATCACATGGGAACAAATTTAGGAGACATTACTTTAGGAAGTCCTAGGAAAGAAACTAAAGATCTTATTTATAGTCACAGTTGGAGTTTTTTTTTTTATCATTATTGCTAATGAAAAATAGAGTTATCAGAATCTCAAGACATTTGGAAAGGTAACAAATGATTAACAAGATGGATTTTAGGGATGAGATTTAGATGTATGGATAATGGCCATGTGTGAGAGGAAGAAGGAGGAGCAAGAAATTAGTTTCATTTTTCTTCTATAGCAAAAACAAACTTTTAAAGTCAACATGTTTGATTTGTCTTTTTTCCACTTTTCCTTTTCATCCTGTGCTCTATGCTCTCAGATGCTCATGGTGCCTAAGCTTGCCCTTCCTTTAAAAAGCGGTCTATTTTCCAAAATGATCTAAATTCCTTTTACTCAACCAAAGCTCCTATTCACGAAGACACATGTGAAAAGGGAGACTGAACTACTTTATCTCAGCATGTGAATAATTGATAGACCTTTAAATATCAGCTATTTAGTTTTTTAAAATGTGAATAATTATTAACAAATTTGATTCTCCAATTCATCAAACTTCAGGTATTGCAATAAAGTGAATCAATAATATTCAGATTGCTTTTTGAGAAAAGGGCTCATATAGTTAAGCTAGCCCTGCCTAGAAGTCCACTCCAGGGTCTAATGCCTCAACTTTTTTTTCTTATTTTTTCTTCCTGCATTTCTGACCCCATAGATACTTTGAAAATGTCCATTTTTTTTCAAGTGGCTGACATAGGATAACAAGAATTCTGCAGTCTTCAGTACTGAGCTAAGAATAGTATGTATAGTTGTAGGCTATTTCCAAATCAAGAATTGTAGTAACAGGGACACTGATACAAGAAAGAGAATGCTAAAAGTTTGCTAAGTTGAATTGAAAACTTACCTGGGCAACATTAAAAAAAAAATCAGGCAGCTTGTATGGGATCGGATTGGCATATGAACTTCCAGATATTTACCGAATTTGAATTAAATTGCCAAAAGCTTTTGAGATTCAAACATCATTAATCATGACTTTTATTACAACCATAAAAATATCATGTGGGTCTAGCCTCTATAAGAAATAATCTGGTTTCCTGATTTATTGATGGAAATATGTTTGCTGTTGAATGGGATAACCTATTTGTGCTCACAGTTTATCCATTTAAGCACTAGATTATTGCCTCATAAAACAATATGATGGTACAGTTCCCACTAAATACAGTGAAAAGCAAACAACAATCCATCTCAACTTCACACATTCAGAAAGTGAAATTCTACTAAAAGTTAATTACTCAGTCTTATTCAATTTCTGTTAAAAAGCCAATTCTTTCCTCCCTATATCTAGTGGCGATCAATCTTTATTTAGGGCTTGTCATTAAGTTTAAATATATAATCTTCTTTATTAAATTTTACCTGGACCAAAACAAAAAAATCCAATAATTTATCTTTTATTGTTTTAAACTCTGAGTGAAAGCTTCAGATATGAGGTCCTTTATAAAAAAATAAAATGGAATTCAAGAGACTCCGTTATACAGTGGTTAGACTTGGAGTTCAAAAAATGTGTATCAGAAGCTACTTTAGAAAGTTTCTAGCTATGTGACTGAGTAAATTACTCAATTTTTTTCTCAGTTAGTTGTCACTTAACTTTTACTAAGCATCTATTATTTTTCCAAGTCAGAAGACTATGAAGAAAGGCCGAAACAAAACAATCAAATAAATAAAAACCCTGCTCTCATAAAGCTTCCAGTGTAATGAGGGAAAAACAACATGAAAAATAACTATGTACAATCAAAATTATAGAATAACTTTATTATATATTTAGCAAATTGTACATAATTGCAATATCATGTGCAATATTCTTCTTTATTTTATTTTATTTTATTTATTTTATTTTATTTTATTTTATTTTATTTTATTTTATTTTATTTTATTTTATTTTATTTTATTTTATTTTATTTTTCTTAGATTTTTGCAAGGCAATGGGGTTAAGTGGCTTGCCCAAGGCCACACAGCTAGGTAATTATTAAGTGTCTGAGACCAGATTTGAAGCCAGGTACTCCTAACTCCCGGGCTGGTGCTTTATCCACTGTGCCACCTAGACGCCCCAGGCCAGGGTAATTATTAAGTGTCTGAGGCTGTATTTTGAACTCAAGTACTCCTGACTCCAGGGCCAGTGTTCTATCCACTGCGCCACCTAGCTGCCCCTTTAATTATCTTTTTAAAAATTTTACTATGCTATGGAATTCTTGCTTTATTTCATAAATTGAAAATTAAATACAATTAAAAAATTAAAAATACATACAGGATAAATTGACAGTAATATCAGAGCAAAGGCAGGAGACAAAAGGATCTTAAAAGTCACGCAGAACATTTTCTATTTTATCCTCAGTGTATTAAGGATTCACTAGGGTTTACCAAAAAGAGGAGGGTAATGTAGTCAACAAGAAGTTCAAATTAGTCATTATTCCAAAAACTTAAATCAGACTTTTCAATGGAAGGTCAAATACTGAAACTGAAGCTTAAATACTTTGGCTACATAATTAAAAGATAGGAGTCACTGGAAAAGACCCTGATGTTAGGAAAGATTGAAGGCAAAAGGAAAAAGGGATGACAGAGGATGAAATAGATAGTGTCATGGAAACAATGAACATGATCTTGGACTGACTTCAAGAAATAGTGGAGGGAAGATGGAGTCATAAATAGGGAAACATAACTGAATGATTGAACAACAATAACAAAATATGTTTAGATCTGCATTTTAGCTAAACTAGTTTGACAGCTAAGTATAGGATGGTGGGGATCATAATATCTACCTCAATGTCTCATTGGGATTATCAAAGGAGATAAAATATGTAATGTTTGCAAAACTTAAATAATGATATAATTTGTTATTATTTATTATTAAACATTTTTCTACTCTTTATACTAGATTGCAGATAGTACACCCAATATTTTTTATCTTGCCAAGCCCCTGAATTGACAAAATAGACCCATGGAATGTTTAAGGCTTGTTTTCCTTTTTTTTTTCAGGAGATCCATTGTTCAATATCTACTGGAAAGTCTTTGTAGTCATACCCAGGGGCCATCACCAGTCATGCAGACTTATATCTTGGCACTGAACTCCAATTCTGGAGAAGAGAGACAAGCTACTGACTTTGCACAGCTCTGCCTCTCTTAAATCCAATTCAATGGCAAGTCAAGCCATCACTCTTTTGGTTCTCTTCTAGAATGAAGGACCAATATGGACAACGATGTAGTTGTACATCGCTTGGATCATGGAATTGGAATATGGAAGAGTTCTTAGAAGTCATCTAGTCCAAGTCTTTTATTTTCTATTTAGGTAGTTATGTGGCAAAGAGCTGCCTGATCAATTTAAACAAGGTTCAAGTGTATGATGTTTCATCTGGCCTTCAAGATTTTTCCATGTGGAAGATATGCAAAGACAGTTTCCTTTTCTGAATTTGTTGAAAGAAGAATGTCAGACATCAGAACTAGTATCTTTATTTTGGAAACTAGAGAATAAAACCATTAAGGATAATTAGTTGAATCATGACTGCTTTTGATATGAACAAAGTCTTTGGACTTAACCTATAAAAGGGATCACAGGAATGGGTATGAGAATTAGAGTTTTGTTCCTGGAATGCCTATGCCACTGGTCATGCAAATGAGGGCTCTTCAGTTGTTGTTCATCCTTTGTTTTCAAACAGGACTTATAACATTATTAGGTGATGTCTCAACTTGTGAGTGAATTGGATTTAAGTGAGGTAGTGTTGCACAAAGCCATTAGCCTTTCTCTCCCTTCCAGAGTCATTAAAGTCCAGTGGCAGTACAAAAGTCATGATGACTGATAATGGCCTAGAATGCAGTGTATGGTTTTGGTATCTTTGATATGTGACTTTAAGTGCTCCACAGTACCTACTTCATGGCAGCTAGAACAAATTGCTCCTATATACCCATTCCACTATTGGGGAAGTCTTCACATGCTTGGGGTTAACATCTCCCAAACTCACCATCAGAATGGTGGTCTCTTCAATATAAAGTGGAAGAATACTGATAAATATTTAACAAATTTCTCTGAGGAAAGAAATGTATTCAATACACTTTCAAGGTTAATTTACATTATTAACATTTTCTTCATAATTTCTGTAATTCTAAACAATAAAAAAAAAACAATGAATTGAGTCCTAATTTATAGTTTTTACTGATTTCTGAGGCATAAATACTCACATGGATCATTTGGAACCAGTTCAATCTGATTCTAGCTAACCACTGACATAGAGATATTTTCAAATTAAAACCAAAGGCTTTTTTCACTCAACCTTTCAAGTAACTTCTGATCATACCCACTACATTTATAGATCAGATTCTGAGTCCCATAAAGGGAAATTTACTTGTCCAAGGACACACCTTCTTCATTCTCTCCTTCCCAGGGTGTAATCTCATTGGAATATGCAATTGTAACTTTCTCCATTTTGACATTTCAAGGGTCAGAATAAGAAATTAATTGGATATTTTTTGTGGAGTTTTGTGAAAGTCACAGACATCACACAAAAGCCAAAAGATGATACAGAAAATGTTTAGAAACTTAGAAATGCACAACATATAATAATAGATCATAGAGTATTAACTAAAATTTTACAATAAGATACTTTATATACTCAATAAAAGAAAAAAAGGAAAAAAAATCACATTTCTTCTCCTGTGCAAAAGAAGGGTCAAAAATTTTTATGTGAATTTTCCACATCAGGTTACTGTGTCCCTAACCCCAGTGGATAACTGTAATTCTGAAAATTCTTGCCAAAAATGTTTCTGTCAAATGGTTCAAAATTAGAAATAGATATAATTTTATTAGTAGAAGCAACATTAAGGAAGATACATTGACACCTACTTTGCATGCTCAGTACCATGGGGTCTTTCCATCTGCACATAGATGCAATCTCTTATATGTGTTTCTCTCTAATAATAGAAAATTAGCTCTTTGAGAGCTAATTCTGTCTTTTTTTTTCTATTCATATTCCCAGAACTTAGTAAGAGCTTAATAAATACATTTTATTCATTCATTCATTCATCCTGTCTTGTTCTAAATTAAAACAAGTCAAATTAAATGTATGCATCTTTATAATAAGTAGCAGAGTCAGATGTCAAAATGGTATTCTGATTCCAAATAACTGAACTCTGCTGTATCCTGCTCTCTGATGACTGAAATAATTCTAATGACTGTACTTTGAGCAATATTCTGATTTGGTGTATCCTTGAATGCATTTGATGATATTCCCTCATCTCCGAATTCTACCATTCTACCTTCCTGCCTACAAAAGTAGTATACTTGGGGAAACAGTGAAAATTAGATCAAATCCTCAAGCAATTTTCCCCAGAATCAAATGATCACAGAGACTCTCAGGAGGGAAATTTTTCTTTGGGCCCAGAACAAGACTTGTTTGCAAGATACTTGCCTCAAGTCTTAAAATGGCCTTTAAGAAATTAAACTGAAAGAAGTAGTTTCTTTATTCCTGGCTTAATCTTTGCTATCCTTCCATAGTTTTTTTTTTTTTTTTTGTATTTCTTGCCCAAGGTCACATAGCTCGCTAATTATTAAGTGTCTGAGGCTGAATTTGAACTCAGATCCTCCTGACTCCAGGGCCAGTACTCTATCCACTGCACCACCTAGCTGCCCCTCTTCCTTACTTTTTTACCTTGTAGACTTGGTCCAAAATTCTCTCTCAGATTTCTCTGGCTGTTTATAAAGAAGAGAAGCTAACTGTCCATCTATTCGAAAACTGAGAGGAGTACAAGATTAGTGGACTGCCTAAATTCTTTCTTGCCTCTTCTTCTTGCCTGAAAGTGAAGTTTCCAACTAGATGTGCTTCTGTGACACCATGAAGTATCCGTTTACAAACATCCTCAACTCAATCAACTTAGCAAATTTACTTCCTTATGTATATTCATTGGCATATTTATCATCTGTTCCATATAGACAGTCTGAATGATCTCCACAAAAGGAAAATTGAGAACAGAAGAGTTTTCATGTTGTTCTTAAATCTGATACTGAAACTGCTCTAGGGGGCCTCTAATCTATATGATCTTAACTGTATCTCTATTTTACTGAACAAAGTAATAATTTTCTTTGTGAGTCCTGAAATTTACAAAGCATCTACAACATATCACTTGAGCATCCTTTTCCCACAAAGATCACCTTCTCTACACCCTACTTTAAGAGCCTCCCTAGACCAGTCCAGACCATCCCTTTAGCACCGTACAAACCTCTCAACTATCCAGAATATGATTCATAATATCTTTCCCCCAATCTCCTACTTTCTTTCATTAGATTTCACACCCAAGGCAAGCTATCCTTTTGCACTGACCCTCCCTATTCCTGTACCTGGCAATAGGTTCAAATATTGTTAGTTGTGGTTCTAGTGGATTTTTTGATGAAGTTACATTATTTTTTTTATATTTTAATTTTCTTCTTTTTGGTTCCATAGAGTCTCTCACACCCACAAATAATACAGAATCATCTAGACATGTGTAGATTAAAAACAAAAGACCTCTTTAACAAGCCACGAAATAAACTTCATTTATGACATTTATGACTTTCCGAGCTGCCACATTTGGCAATATCACTAATATTATGATCTATATATACACATTTTTTCCTTGGTCTGTATGTTCTCAGGTACATGCTTGAAAACGAGTACTGTTATATATTTTTAAAGAAATAAAACTTTTCAAAGCACTTTATAAATCCAAGGGATGCTTTTCATATGCCCTGTTTCCTGGCTCATAAAGCCTACAAGCAAGAAAGAAAAGTATATACATATACATTTATGTACAAATATACATTTCAAAACCATTTTATAAAAGCAAATCCTTCTTTCCCCTGTTGGCTTCCTAGTGAATAGATTTAATTGAAAGCATAAAAATGACTAAATTTGAAAAGTTTTTAAATCTTCCCCCAAATTGCAAAAGCAAGAAAGCTTTTATTTTTATTTTTTAGGTTTTGTATTTTTCAATTGCATATTACACAGAGACACTAAAACTGGATAATAATATATTAGGAACTAGTTCTACTAAAGTTTGGTACCTTCTGTTTCCTTACAGAATGGTCAGATGAAGTACAATGACCAAGTTCTCTGCATTGGGGAAGGAATGATGTGTTTTTTTGCAAATACCTGTACCTTTTTATAAATAGATACTGGTCCTACCTGTCATTCCCTGTCTTAAAACTCAATATATGTAAATACAAAGTGTCTAAAAAGGCACTGCAAATTTCCTTTAGTCATTTCTGATGGCTTATTTAATATATGATTTAATTTGTAAAAAATAGATTTAAGAAATTTTAAGACAATAATCATAAAGGTTAACAAATTAATTTTAAAGTATATACTTATCACTGAACACTTGCATACATATCCTTTTATATGCATGAGAATACACATATTTGTCAAGAAATACATACATATATTTATATACATACACATATACTTATATTTTCTTTAAGTTTTCCAGTTCAACACTAACTCTCAAATGTTTTCTGTTACTTGTTTTATGTTACTTGTTTTCTGCTACTTTGTTACTTATCACACTGCATTCTTTGAAGAAATATCAAAACTACATAGTTTGATATTTTCAGTAAATTTTTCCATTAAGGATTTTTTTAAAATGCCCTTATGAGTTAGAAAAACTTAAAATTAAATGCAAATGAAGCAAAAGAAATATTTTAGGCAACATTTGCTATCATCAGAAAGCATTTGTTAAGCATGCACTATGTGCTCAACTCTATATAGATAGGCAGCATTGTAGATAGATGTTCGACTTGAAGTGAGGAAGACCTGAGTTCAAATTTGCCCATATATACTTACTAGTTATATGGTTCTGAGAAGAAACACTTAATACTTTTTTTGTCTCATTTTCCTCATCTGTAAAATGAGCTGGAGAAGGAAATGGCAAAAAAACCCAGTATTTTTGCAAAAACCCCAAATGGGGCCATGAGAAGTTGGTCAAGACTGAAAACAATTGAATAACAAATATACAAGGCACTGTATTAGTTGTGGAACATAAAAATTAACTTTGCACATAATGAGTAGGCAACAACAACAAAATCCAAATCATAGTCAGGTAAATGAGAAAAAGAAAAGTACTATATTTCCCCATGTATAAGACAAACCCTCTTTGGAAAAATTTGGGGTCTAAAAACTGGGAGCATCTTATACAGTGGGTTTAGATTTTTTTACTTGCATTTTCCCCATTTTCATCTTTGTCTTTGTGCTCACTTGCTCATTGTTTGGCATTTGTTATCAGTATATTAGGTTACATTTTGCTACCTTCTTTCTAGAAAAGGCTCAGAAAAGATTTTCTGTAATGCTGGATTTAATTTCAAAGTGATCCAGTTTGCAGAAGTAAGTGGGAACTGTGCTGCTGAACATCAATCTGGTTCTCCTCCAACTGAGAAAAGAATCCAGACTGCGCTAAGGGAATAAGAAACTCTCTTGAAAACATCATGGCAGAAGAAGGCCATAAGAGGCAAGTCAGTCAAATGGCCTGAGTTAGAAAAGGAGTTGAAGAAATGGATGGAAGAGCAAAGGGCATGGGGAATTCCTGAGTCCACAAAGATGGTTCAGTATGAGACAAGAACTGCTGATGAACAAGAAGAGATTGATTTCCAAGGACACAACTGGTGCTTCAGGTTCATGAAATGGAATGGACTAAGCATGCGTCCATGCACCAGACTTGCCCAGGGAGTGCTTCTGGTCAACCACCAACCAGAGTACAGGCAAAGAGTGGTCAGAGCCTCTTCTAATGCAGAGACTCATCAGACTTATCATCAACTACAGATGATGATGAGCTAATGGATGGGAGTTTGGATAGTGATGAGGAGTTGTATGGATTTTATGTTGAATAAAACTTGAATTAAATAACTTTATGTTATCCTTTTTTTTCAAATTTAAGGTCCCAAAATTTAAGGTGCATCTTATACATGGGAGAGTCTTATTTATGGGGGAAATACAGTATATGCCACATTAATGATAGGAAATCACTTTGTATCAAGGCAATACATTTCAATAATGTTGGGATCACAAAGCTGGTTTACAAAGAGAAAAGACAAGTTTATGACTAATTTGCCCATGTTCAGGCCAATGTTAATTCCACATTTATTACTAGGTTCAGGTCTCAGCTTTTCAGGTAGTGATAATGATCATTTATCAGGTTATACTTTAATCAATATCATATCCATCACGGTATCCAATAATGTTCTTGATAACTAACCCTTCTCAAAAAATCCAACAACATAAAACAGCCTTTAATGACTGGCAGAAAGAAACACACACACACACACACACATATTCTTATATGGGACTGTAACTCCCTACACCTTACTAAGACTCCATCAATGCCATTTACCTTTTTAAATTAATGAAATGCATTTCTCTTACAGCAGCTGAATGTGAGTACATATCCCTCCACCTACTTAACAGCTTTTCTTGGAGTAACTGAGGAGAGGAAATCAGAGATTTCCATTGAAAGAACTCTACCATGATAAATAAGCCT
This sequence comes from Macrotis lagotis, assembly GCF_037893015.1. Classification (NCBI taxonomy): domain Eukaryota; kingdom Metazoa; phylum Chordata; class Mammalia; order Peramelemorphia; family Peramelidae; genus Macrotis; species Macrotis lagotis. The sequence goes on along the minus strand of NC_133660.1, from coordinate 99,393,340 downwards.
TTCTCTCAGTCTCTCCTTCACCTCCTTAAAAAATAAATAAAATTTACTTTCACTCCTCAGTAGCAATATACAAACAACCAATTTTGGTAACAATCACATTAATGAACCAAGTTCTAAGAATATTTCTTTTCTTGTTGTACAATTATATCAGATGCGTCTGACTTCATGACCTCATTTGGGGTTTTCATAGCAAAGATACTAGAGTGGTTTTTACCATTTCCTTCTCCAGCTCATTTTACACATGAGAAAACTGAGGTAAACAAGATTAAGTGACTCATTCAGGTTCACAGAAGTAATAAGCAAGGGTAGACTTGAACTCAAATCTTCCTGTTTCCAGGCCTAGCACTCTAGCCATTGCACCACCTAGAAGATTCTACTAGATTATAAAAATTATCAAAGGGATTAAGACTGTCTCAAGTTCTTGTTTCTGGTTTTTGTCCCAAGGAGAGAGATAAGACTGTTAGAAAAATGTCAATTTCCAAGATGTATTCATGAGTCAGAGAATTTGTATCTTATTTCAAAATTCCCCCCCAAAATCTTAGTATAGAAACAACAGCATCTCTGGAAACAGAGGATCTGGATTCAGAACTCACTTCCATGTGAAATCCTGGAAAGTCTGGACTTCTTTAGCCTCAATTCTGTCATTTGTAAAATGAGGGGCTTGATCTAGAGTGACTTTAAAGTCCCTTCCATTTTTAAAACTAATAGATCTTTCAACTAACATGATAGTGGCTCAAGAACATAGTCCAAGGAGAATCCATGGACAATTAATTATCTGTGGTGTTTGCATAGGACTGGCCAACTTTCAAATGAATTAAATGTCTTGTAATCTCAGAAGGGAATAAGAAAAGTATAGGTTTTTGTAAATATGTCAGGAATCTTCTGCTCTTTTCGCTATATTATGATAAAATGCCTTTTTTGTTTCTCTGATTGATTTCATGTATCTCCATTTTCTTCTTACATTGAAAGGATCTATCTATTCAGGAGGAGAGATGTGCATTTTCATTAAAAGTTTATATATTCACTTCCTATAAATGAAATCATAACTTTGGAAAGCACAGATTCCTTAAATTGGCCAGGAAGGTATTTATTACACCAGTTTTGAGAAAGGTCAACCATTGGGCATCAAGCCACTGAGATGAAGACAAAAATATGTCCCTGAAGAAACATCAGATAAGACTCAGCATCTAGCAAAGCCACTGTAAATATTACATGCTATATTATATTAATAAAGAGCCCTCTGGACCTAATTTATCCATGAATATACACACAGAGAAACCCAGAAACATACACAGAGTGCTTATTTCTGGAGGTTTTTCATCTTTTTTTAAAATAGCTATTGAAAAGCATATGGCTGACCTTGAATTCTTGCAATCTGTCTTACAAATGCCAACTATAGCATCATCCCTACATATATTATATCTGCTGTGTATCATCTCTAAAAACCTAGTGTTTACTAAGTATCTGTGTGTCCCTAGACCTCTATTTTTCATTACCTAAGGGATATGTCTTCTATGATTTGTGAAAACAAGAGATGACTGTAATAAAATGCTATAACTATCATAGCTCATTTTTTCATAATTGCCATTTATCCTGTTTTCTTCCCTGATTTCTTTTCTTTTCATCCTTTATCTCAATCCAAATAGGTTAAATTCTCACTAGAGAAGTCATTGTTTCCATTTTTTGTTCAATCATTTTCAGTTGTGTCTTCTTCTTTGGGATGGCATTTGGGGTTTTCTTGGCAAAGGTACTGCAGTAGTCTGCCATTTCCTTTCTGAAGCCCATTTTACTGATGAAGAAATTGAAGCAAAGTTAAGTGACTTACCTTGGTTCACACAGTTATTAATATCTGAAACCAGATTTGAACTCAGAAAGCAGAGTGTAACCATAGTCTCCATTAGAACAACTATTAAAAGAAAAAGTGTTGCAGTTGAAGTTATGCTGAATTTGGAATTATAGAACTGGCTCTTCCATTTGCAACCTTTGTGAATTTAGATAAATCACCTATACTCTCAGGGACTCAATCACTCAGTTCCTTAAAATTAAGGGACTGGTCTAGATGACTTCAAGTGTCCCTTCCAACTTTAAAATCCTGGCCATTTATTGATAGGTCTATTGAGTGAATGGATATGCATTTTGGTAATGAACTCTAGATGATAGTAGTATTTTATTATACAAAGTATGTGACTCCTGCCATATTATCAATTTTTTATTATATGATCATAGGTTTAGAGTTAGGAAGAATCTTGGGAAGAAGTCAACTAGTCCAAGTCTCTCAAGCAAATTTTAACTCTAACATTGTTTTGTAACCTTATATTCTGGATTTAGTTCCCTACCAAACATTAAGTGATGTATCCCTTAGGGAGATGAAAGTTAGAGTTCTATGTAAAGCTCAGGGGAAAGAAGACTATTTTTGACTAGGGAAAATAATTCTCAAGGCACCATTTGAGTTCGATTCAAAAGAATAGGTTGAATTAATAGGCAAAGAAGAGCATGAAAAAATATTTTAATCTTTGGGGAGAGTATGATTAAGGAAATAATATAAAAACAAGAGTTCAAGGAGTAATGTTCAGTTTGGCCAGAGGGTAGAATATGTGGCAGGGACAGATATGAGACAAACCTGGAAAGGTAGATTATGAAGGGATCAAACAAGATCAGGAAAGTGTATTGTTGTTGTATACAATAGGTTGTGTTTGTTTGTCTTTTGTTCTCAAAGAAGACCATTATATCAGGAAGCTGTTGCCATGCCAAGCACAGGAACTGGATTTAGATGAGGGGGTGCTCTGCAAAGTCACAACTTCATGTTTTCCTCCAGAGTCATCCCAGTTCAGTAGTCAGATATGGAACAGGACTTCTGGAAATGGCCCTGGAGGCAGTGGAAAAACTTGGCATTTGAAAGCTAGATCTTTTTCAGGTCACAGTTTGACTTAGGCAATAGCCATTCAGGTGTTAAGGTCAGATAAAAGAAGAGGCAGAGACCAAAAAGATAAAAGAAGGGAAAAAAATTGTTGGGAGGATAAAACCCTCCCGGTATCTCAATGGTTTAAGCAGGTGAGAAGGAAAAGAAGCAAAGAGCCTCTTTTTGTGTAGTCCCCCCAAAAAATAAATCTGGGAGATAATTTTCAGGGTTTCTGACCCAAAACAGAAACAATTGTTGTTTGAATTTTCTCTAAACCAATTAGGGCCCAAACAGTAGCCATAAGTATTAGGAAGCTATTGGAATTTTTGAGAAAGGGAATGTTATGTACTGTCAATGAATATGGGAGACGAGGCTGTTAATCTTGATGGATAGAAAGCAGTAGAAAGAAAGAAGTGGGAAGACTAGATAAAAAAAACTGTCGTGATAATATAATGAGTGGGGGTGTGGCAGTGGGACTAGAAAGGTAAAGAATAATAAAAGAAAGACTGATGCTGGTAATAATGATAATGATGTTGGTGGTGGTGATGAATGAAAATTCATACTGCATATAGAACAAGGCTCTGTCATGAAGTACTGGGCCCCTAGACTTTTATTAATATATAACATTCATTTTGTATGCTGCTATAAGATCCTTTTCTGAGTCTTTTCCAATTTCTTTAGTGTTCTCCTTTTATTCCTGTTCATTCAACTCCTTGTTTTAATTATCAGATAAGCATCCCACTAATATCTCGCTTTCTCTCTCTTGTGGCTTTTATTTTTAAAGATAGTATCTTTAATTGTTTTTGATGCCATCTGGTTGATTGGTTCACATATGCTTATGAGTTGGAAGTCTCACAGGGCTCACCTAATTATGCAACCAGCCTACTGTGCTGATTACAGATATTCTTCATAAACCTGAGAATCAATAATCATCACAACATTCAAAAATGCCACGTGTGGCTTCTGAGAAATAATTATGCATTTACACTCAAGACTTTAGTATACTTTGTATTATAAGTGTTAGGGATGGAATTATAAACTGTAAACCTTTACTATATTTCTATAAAATCACCTGTACATTTTTAAATTATTTTTATCCTGGTGGGACCAGTTGGGACAAAATAGGGCTCCTCCCATACCTTACATTACTATTCTTAATAAAATGAGATGTAAGAAAATAATTACAGATTTTAATGATTTTATTTTCTTCAGCCTGTATTTATATAACAAAATCATTCTTTTTTTTTCTTAGAGCCTGGAGAGAGATGTTGCCAATAGTGGGGAAGCAAAGATGAAGGGAAATTAATAAATTACAAGCTTTTTGTTCATTGCAATTTAATATTGAATAATAAAGTGTGCTGCAAATAGTCATTATGGGCTTTTTTCATCCCAGACAACCAAGAGAACTTTATGAAGGCATTGTCTATTACAGCTCCCTTCTCAGTACTGCCTTGAGCAGTAGTCTGGGGAGCTGAATTTGTGGGATTATTACAGGAGACCTAAGTATTTTTGCAATTTCCAAGCAATTCTGGAAAGTTACTAGAAATGGTAAGAACTCAGTCCCTAAGAGAAAAATAAATTATTATTTCTGGAATCTAGTTCTATGATTTTCATCAATGTGTGGGAACTCCCAGGGGGAACATTCTCTCCATCGATGCAAATTAGTAAGTCCTCAGTTATGTTCTTGCAGAGATGCTGGGATATGAAGAGCTAAATGGTCTCACAGTCAGTATATATTGGAGATAATATGCAAATTCAAATCTTTTGGACTCTTAAGACCAATTCTCCAACCATTATATAACACAACCTCCCAATTTTACATGTAAAGTATATAAAACAAAAAATGAGAATTATCCTTCTGAACCAAATAATTGTATAATTTATTACCCTCAAAATCCTCTATATTTCTGGGATTTATGACTTCTAATGAGATTCTTGGAAATAAAGAGTATTTTATATTGGAAAAATCATGGTTGTATTCAAGAAAATTCTGTCAGGCTAAGGAAATGATTGGTAATGACCAATTGTCAACAGACACTTCTGAAACTAATTTATTTTTCCTCATTTTTATCCACAGCAAGTGGTGGAGATGCTAGCAATAGGGGAAGGGAAAAAAAAACACAAAACAATTCTAAAGTAATGCACAATCTGTAACCATGAACTTTGCCCAATACTCAGATCCACATATAATTCTACCTCTACCTGTACCTGCCCATCATATTTAAGTATATCGCCTACTTTTCAATAAAAGTCCCCCAGGATATGAAAGGAATATAGATGTTCACTGAAAGAAAGACTGCCGCAGATCTCTCTAGGAGAGAAAGAGCAGATTTGTCCTATTCTGCATACCATGTGATATGAAAGAACTATAATTTTACTTTGTCATCAGCTGTTCATTTCCTTCCATTCAATGGCCCTACCTTCCTCTGGCTCCTTGAGAGATAAAGAGATGTATGACAGAGAGACAGAGAGACAGATAGACAGCTAGAGACAGAGAGAGAGAGAGAGACAGACAGACAGACAGACAGACAGACAGACAGACAGAGAAGGAGACAGAAACAGAGTCAGAGAAAGAGAGATACAGAGTGAGGCAGAAAGCAGAGAGAGAAAGGGAGAGAGAGATACTGGTGAGATAAATATAAGCAAGCAAGATAGTCTCTGATTAGTAGAAATTTCTAATGGAGAAAGATAACATGTAAAGGTTAAGTATGTGCACAGTGGCATGGTATGGAAAGGGCAAAGAAGAACTATGGGTATCTAATGTCAGACAAGATAAGGGGAAAGATCACTTCCCAGAGTCAGTCCTCCCAATCCAAATTTCCAAAGAAGAGTGGACAGTCCCACTTTCAGAGATGGGAACAATCGATGTCTGGAATATAGAACTGTGAAGAAGGCATGGCAAGTGCTTAACAGAAGGTGTGTGACACTAAGAGAATAGGGTAAATGGAGCCCAACAAAGGTAGAAGAGAAGAGGTTCATAAATGTCTTGAAAAATATGAATGCAGTGGGCAATGAACTGAAAAGTGGAAACCAGAAATGCAGTTGAGGTTCATGAGCTAGGTACAGATAGCAGATTTCATATTTTATTATTTGAAGAACCATTTCATTTTTGTGCCCTTAGATTTACTTTGAACTCAGACATTAAGGGTTAACCTAAGAGACAATACCTCGACATGGACTTGACATTAGAGGAAGCAATCTAGGCAAATATCTTCAGGTGACTAGTAGAGATTCTGTAGAGATCATATCCACCCAATGCCCCCCAGCTTCATATGGACTACTGGGCTGAAAGTGTGAATTGATTCCCAAATCATAGGCAATTCAGTTATTTAAGTCCAATTACAGATTATTTGTTTAGTGACATGATGTCTTTCTATGGACATAGAAATGACAGCATGCAATCCATGGTGGGGAATGAGGGGAGGGAGTGATATTGCCAATGTTCCATTTGAGGATAACCTTAAAATTTTAGGAAGTTTTTTCTTACAACATGTCAAAATTCACATCTTGGAACATCCTTAGATTTCTTGATAGCATTCTGAATTATGGTTTGCGATGAAATGACAGTCATGGAATACCACAATCTCTGCCGGCAACTCAAGAGGAGAGGCACGTACTTTGGACAACATGATGTGTGAATGATATTTTTCATGTAAGAAGGAATTAAAGTGTATCATTAAAATGCATGGTCAGAAAGGAGCATCAGCCAGTCACAAAGCAAAAGCAAAGAGTGACATAAGACTGTCAAAGAGATATGATACTGTGAAAGTTTAAGCAACTTAAAGGAAGACCTCCAGCATGGTGGGGAAACATGAGTGTTCCCCAAGATGAGAAGGGGTGGATTAGTTGTGATCTGTGACTGGAAAGAGGTCTGATAAGAAATGAATCTTGTGAAAAGTTAGAGGAATAAACTATTTTCTTTGTGAAAACAACAAACAACTATATACTAGGATTTATCTATCACTTTAAGGTTTGTGAAATTCTTTACAAATGTTATCTCATTTGATCTTATGGTAGCTCTGAATGGTAGGTGCTATCATTATCATTTTACAGATGAAGAAACTGAAGAAAAAAAAGTTGTGTGACTTGCTCAAGATTCATATAACTAGTATCTGAGCTGGACTCAGAACTTCCTATAAGTCAAGCATTGATTCCGTTGTATCACCTAATTGGCTCTTGTACAAATGACATGCTTCACTGAATGGTGCTGATGTTTTAGTATGTCCTATATGTCATAAAATGTATAAAGGAGCTTGAAAAATAAAAATTTAAATTCTCTTGTATCAGAGGGCTGTGGAAGATTGTCATTTAGTTATTTCAGTCATGTTCAATTCTTTACAATCCCTTTTGGGATTACCTTGGCAAAGATACTACAGTGGTTTGTCTTTCCTTCCCTAGCTCATTTTAAAGATGAGGAAACTGTGGCAAATAGTGCTAAGTGACTTGTCCAGGGTCACATGGCTATTAAGGGTCTGAGGTTGGATTTGAATTCACTAAAAGGAGTCTTAATGATGCCCAGCCTGGGGCTCTATCCACTGTGCAGTAGATTAGTGAATGTTAACTGTTGAGAATGTCTGCTTCAATAAAGAGACAGAAGGTAATATAATAATAATAATAATAATAATAATAATAACAATAATAATAATAATAATAATGGGTAATAACATTCAGGAGGAAAGCAATGAATTCTTGAAGAATAAGAACCTCAGATAACTATCCAAGGGATATCTCCAGGGAAAGAGACTTCATGTTCTTTTCAACATCTTGGGAGGTAGAAAATGAGAGATGAATTTCTCCGTTTTTTTTCTATTATTCTGGCAAAAGAGAATTTGAAGGATCATACCTTCCAGGGAGGAACACAAATAACTTAGTTTTTATTTAGCATAGTTTAGTTAGAGGAAGATAGTTTCAGTAAACATGTTAGCTACCCCAATAAGTTAAATCCCTAAAGACTTGATTCCTAGTCAGATCAGAGATATAACAAACTCAGAAATAAGGAAACCTAACCTTTTAGAACACAGATAGTTGGATTCTATATTGAAAAAAAACTAATGATATAAGGAATAATTTGAACTTCAGAGTCCTGGTATGGGTATCACATTGGATATTCCTGTCTCGGATGAAAATAGAAAAAGGGTTGGTGTAAAATCAAGTTAACAAGGGGCAGCTAGGTGTTGCAGTGGTTAGAGTACTGACCTTGGAGTCAGGAGGACCTGAGTTCAAATCTGAAATCAGACACTTAATAATTGCCTAGCTGTGTGACCATGGGCAAGTCACTTAACCCCATTGCCTTAAATAAATTTTAAAAATTAAAAATTAAGTTAACAATGAAATAGAGAAGAAACTTGTGACTTTATAATTTTTTTCTTCTTTTTGCTTTAAATTGGTTTCTCATTTGCTATAATCTTTATATGGAAGATGTTTTTTGTAGTAATCTGCTAATTATTGGGATTATTGAAGAAATATAAATAGTATATGGAATAGCTGTCTCATCAATCAACCAGGATCTTGAATCACAAGATTGAGCTACTTAATAAATAATATATTGTAGTCATAAACTTCCAAACTACAGCTAGGTCCTCAGAGAGTACAATGACTCAAAGCACTATACTTAGAGATACACATAGACACATATATAATCATACATAAATATACACATATACATACACATATATAAGCAAATATATGTTTATATATATATATATATATATGTATACAGAGAGGAGGCAGAGACAAAAGATCTATATAGATAGAGCTGTATCTCCAAGCATGTTGTTTTGAATATATGACATTCAGATGCATAATTTTATATATACATTTCCATACATATATGATCATTTATATGTATGTGTGCACATATTTATATGAATATATATGCATACCTATACATGTATATAGACATTTGAAAAATGGAATTCAGGTATTATTCATTTTAATTTCTCCCACTACATGGCATTTCCTTGATAGTAGGCAAGGTATTCTCTGAAGCACCATTAAATCTCTTGGGTCTCTAGAGTAGAATTAGGAAAATACAGTTTGAGTCTACTAAATAGTACCCTAGTGGCCTGGTGAGGTTAATGGAGCTTCTAAAAGTAGTTAATTCACTCTCAGAAAATTCCCTACATGCTGGGACAATCAGGATCAGTAAGTTGGGGTTTATACTTGATTACTCATGCATATTGACTGACTGTGGTACAAATATATACTATTATCCTCAGGGTAGGGAGGAACAGCTCCTAGTCAACCATTGCAACAGCAGAAGAAGATGGACACATGGACTATACTATCTCATAATCAAGTTTCTCTCTCTCTCTCTCTCTCTCTCTCTCTCTCTCACTCTCTCTTAATATTGAGGAAATAGGAAATAAAGAATAAAGATTATGGAAAGGAGGTATAAACAAGAATTATTTACCTTTTTACTACTGATGAAAATATATTATTAAGAAGACAAAAGGGAGGAAAGGATGAGGGAAAGATAATTTGATTTAATTAGATTGTTCAATATTATGACAATTTTTTCTTTGTTAAGTAAAGAAATATCTATATAATTTAAACATTGAATACTAAAATAGTATTTAACCAATTTGATAGAAAAATATCTAATCTAATTCCTGCCTTTTTAAAACAGAGTATATTGAATATAATTTAGATTTTTCTTGACTCAGGTTCATCATAGTACAGTGGAAAAAAGAAGGAAACTAGATAAAGAGAATATCTGAGTCTAAATCTTGGGTCTGTTATTTATAACCTGTGAAACCTTGGGCAAGTCATTTGTAAAGCAAAGGGGTTTGTTTAATGCTAAAAAAACTCTTAATTTTGGTTCCAATAACTTTTAAAAATATGTCATTAACTCCAATTGTCTTCTATTATCATCCTATTTATTTAAATTTTTTTTATTTGAAAAGCAATCCAGAACACACACAAAAAAGATTATGGACCTCTGACTAGATAATTTACAATATCCCTTCCTTCTCTAAGTACATGATCCTATGTCTAGAGATCAGTATATGGAATAGCTGTCTCATCAATCAACCAGTTTCAGGATTGTGACTAACTGGGCAAGTGAAATAGTTCCTCTGTACTGTAATCTTCTCACTTTTAAAATGAAGAGGTTGTATTAATCTATAAAGTTTCTTTTTGCTTTAAAATTCTATATCCACTATTGTAATATCTACTATATGCTGTAATACAAGGGAGGATTCTGTTATTTGGTTAGCTTTACTATTAGTACTTCTAATTTTTTTTGTGGTCTAGGAAACTAAATTAATCATCTGTGAAATAAGAGTAAATAACTGATGCAAAGTGAAGTGAGCCGAACCTGGCAAATGCTAAACACAGTCATACTACTGTATGATGAACTGTGAATGGCTTAACTATTTTCAGCAAAAAAAAATGATTCAAGATCATACCAAAGGACTAATGATGAAGCACATTATCTAGCTTCAGAGAAAGAATTGATATTGTTTGAAAACAAATTAAATTTCTCTATTTCTTTCTTTAATTGAGTATTCTTACATAAAATTACTAATATGGAAATATTTTATTTATATAAATAGTACATATATAACCTATATCAGATTGCTTACTGGCTTGGAGGTAGGGGGAAAGGAAGAGAAGAAGGGAGGATAAATAGAATTTGGAACTCAAAATAAAAAACAAATATTAAAAATTGTTTTAGCATGAAATTATGGAAGATAAATATTATTTTAAAAAGAATAAATAAGTTCTGGATGAGAACGTATTGAAAAAGAACATTTTAGTGACAGTACTATGAGCATTTTCACTGATTGTACCCCTACTCCAAACCTGAAATGTCTACCCTTTTCATCATATCTTTCTTGTTTTACTAGCTTTCTTTTTCTCACCTGAAGCCTCTCATTCTACAAGAAACTTGTCCTAACTCTCTTTAATTTTAGCACTTTTCCCCTAAGACTATTGCCAACTTATCACCTCTGTACATAACAGTTGATCTGTTGTCTAGTTCCTCCTCCCTCCACCATTATACTACTTCCTTGAACAGAGGGATTATTTTTTTTTGTCATATCCACAGTGGCTAACACATTTCCTTGCACATAGTAGGCACTTAACAAAAAGCTAACTAATGTAAGGGCTGAGAACTATTCCATCTGTATGATAATAACTATTCCAGCCTTAGGAGGATGGGGGTTGATAATGAATAGATGCATGGTTTGTTTAAGTAGCACATAAAAGTCTATGCATATCAAATATATGTACAAATATATATATATATATACATATGTGGGTTTATGTATATGTACAAACACACATACACACATATATGTATGAATCTGTGTATAAATGCTCTTCCTCTCATCTTTGGTTGGAGTTCCTTTAGTTTCCATACTTGTGAGTAGATGCTAATTGTTCTGGAGTATCATTTTAGCTCCTCTTTCTTCTTCTATTCAAAAGGTCTAAATTTTAGATCTAAAGCTGGAAAGAAACTTAAAGGTAGTATAGTGATTTGACCCTGGAATCAGGAGGACCTGAATTCAAATTCAGCCTCAGACACTACTGGCTTTATGATCCTGGGCAAGTCACTTAACCTTTAGTTCAATAACGTGAGATGGAAAAAAAGAAATAGCAAACCATTCCAGAAGAAAACCCAAAATGGCACCACAAAGAGTTTGATATGACTAAAAAATGGAAAAAGTTTAAGCCCCTTATTTTAAAGATGAGGAATTGAGATCCAGAAAAATTAAGCATTCTTCTCAATTACAGATGTCCAAATGTGATCTAAAGCAGATATGATAATACATACAGGTACTCCCCTCAACTTTGGAGGCTAAATAAAGTTTGTAGACTACTTCAGCTGGAGGGTTCTGAGATACAGTAGGGCAAAGACTGATAAGGTGAAGGGACCACCAAGCCTATTAAGGAGGCATAAATCCATGTAAGTCAGGAGAAACAAAACGGATCAAAGTTCCCATGCCAATCAGCAATAGCAGCAAGCAATCAGCCAGTGACTGCTTCATGTCTAGCATTGGCAAGATATGGATTTTTGCCAGTCTTCAAAAGAACAAGTAATATGCAAACCTGTAAACAGTCAGATACTTTCAGGGCTAGCACTTGAACTTCAGTTGTTTCCATGGCACCACACTATCTTTCACTGTATTCAGTTCAGGATCACCCAAAATGTTAGGTGATACTGTTCAGAATGATCATGGTTGTGGGGCAAGAAGAGCAAAAAGAGGCATGAAGAAACATTGAAGTTCATTTTTCTCCCACCTCAAGCCCTGATTTATCTATGAGAGCTACCAAATAGAACCTGCTCAGAAGATAATTCAGCAACTCATTTGCAAAACATTAAAAATAAAACTGAATTTATGCAAAAGGGCAGGCACTGATAGGTTCAGTCCTTGACTAGCACTCTCACTGGAATTGTGGATAAAGAAATTCAGTGAATGTTATGCCCATCAAAAATCAACCTGGGGATAGAAATCCATCAGCACAATCACCAGCCTAGCCTTTGAAGTGTTCTTTTTTTGTCTTTTCATGCTTTTTTTCTACTGGCAGCCCCATTTCATGCACAAAGTGATAAATGTATAGGCATGTAGAGTGAGCTCTTTCAGTCTAATGAAATTTCAGTACTGTTCAAATGAAGTGTGAAGTTGAGTTAAAGGCTATTCTCCCACTCCCTTCTATCCCCCCATCATATAATCAAATCATCCAAATGCCCTGACATCCACAATCTGGACCTTTCAAGCAAAAAGCTCCAAATGATAGCAATCCAGGCTCTAACTATACCCTAGGAATCCTTGCCAAGGTGTAACACATCCCAGAGAACGCTTTGCTTGGCAACTCAGTGATGGTATTCTGTCTCTTCACTTTACAAACTTTACTTAGCTAAAATATTGTTCAAAGATGGCAACCCCAACAGGAGCTTTCCAAAAGCTGCCAGTGACTTCAAAATACTAAATACAAAATAAAACACTAAAATATAAAATTTCCAAAAATTTGGCTTCTCCAATATCCATATTAAATAGGAACATCAATCCCTCTAATTTCCCTCTCAATTTACTCCCCCCCCTTATGTTTTCTGCAATATTATAATGGATCTAAGGCATCCATTAGAAGTACCAATTGAAAACCATAAAGAAATCATCTAAAAAGCACAAATAACAATAATCAATATAAAACATTTTAGAGTTTGCAAAGTTCTTTACTTTATATCCATTGCTTCTTATCAGCCTGGGTAGCAGAGACTACAGTTATCATTATCTTTACTTTAGAGATGAGGAGGCTGAGGCTCAGTATTTTGTTCAGGGTCTGAGAGTCAATAGCTGTCGGTGGAGGAATTTCTATTCTGAACTTTATTTACACCTCTGCTGCCCCTTCAGACTTTGAAAATAGGTTCCTGTGTCTGAATACTGGACTTTTTTTCATAATGATTTAAATTTACTAACCCAAAATGCTAAAAACTATTTTAAGAGCTGATAAGTGAAATGAATTTCAAAGTGAAGTTATCTATGAATTGTTCAGTCTTTTCAGTTATGTCCAACTCTTTGTGACTCCATTTGGGGTATTCTTGGCAAAGAAACTGGAGTGGTTTCTTGTTTCCTTCTCCGGCTCATTTTTACAGATGGAGAAACCAAGTCAAACTGAGGTGAAGTGACTTTCCAGGATCACCTAACCAGTAAATGTCTGAGGCCGGATCTGTGCTGAAAGAGATCACCTCCTGACTTCAGTACCTGCCCTCTGTCCACTGTACCTCCTAGCTGCTTTATCTGCTAAATACAACCTAGAAATTTTCAAAATAGAGAACAAATAATTTTTCCACTATAATATTTATTTTCTAAGTGTCTTTTTCAAAAATTTTTCACAATCTATGACCCTGGTGGGTAAGTATACTTTAGGCAATTCATTCAAGTCAATTCTATAAGAAGTTATCTTTTCTTCACAGAACTGGCATATTTCACTCAAAGAGTCATAAATCTCAGGATTCTCTAGCTACGTAAATATCCCAGGATGGAAAAGTCAATTAGAGAGAGTAATCAGTTGTTCTATGTCAATCTACTGTCTGAATGTTAAAAGCATGTGTCATAGCAAAAGATAGTGATCAACTGAAGCATGATCAGTTGTGATCACTAGGAACTAGCATAGGGTTTATTAGACTGTCAGTCAAGGGAATGCAATCTACTTGGAAGTATATCTAGATTTTATCCAAGATCTGAAAAAATCAAACATATTTCATTATGGACATTATAATTAATAATGCAATATTATAAAGCATAAAATGTGATCTAATTAATATATTGCTATTTGGTAGCTTGTTAACTGGCTGATCCTAACCAACAAAGATCAAAGAATATTCTTCATCAAATTTACAGAAGTCGAAAAAATGGAAGGAAAGGCAAAATGATTTGATAATAAATATAGGATCCAATAAATTATTTCAAAAGAGGAAATGACAAATCCTGTGTTTGTATTCAACAAATGAACTGTACAACAGTTGCTCATGGTCAAAGAGTCAGTAGCTTTCATTGGAGGAGTTTCTGTTCTAAACATTATTCACACCTCTGCTGCCATTCAGACTGATAAAACAGGTTCCTGTATCTGAATTTAGACCTTATTTTAATGGTCAACAGAGCAGTATTTATGATATAAGAGGAAAGCACTGACTTTGCATTCATATGACCTAGGTATAAATGCTATGATTATTATTATTGTTGTTATTATTATTATTTGCAAGGCAATGGGGGTTAAGTGGCTTTCCCAAGGCCATACAACTATTTAACTATTAAGTGTCTCAGACTGGATTTGAACCCAGGTACTCCTGACTCCAAGGACAGTGCTCTATCCAAAGCACCACCTAGCCGCCTTTAATTTTACTATTTAAAAATTTTCATGAGTAATTTCATCCCACTAAGCCAGTAATATCAAAATAATCAAAATACCTACTCTGGTATTGACATCTAAAACTCATCAGTATCCTCTGCTCTTAAGCTCCCTCTGAATGGAGGGTGTAGTGGAGAGTTTCTCTCCAAACCTGTCACTAAAAAGGCACCCAGAACAGTCATCTCTTCCTTTCCCACCTAGCTAAACTCCTTTGAACTTCTATTTTTCAAATTAATTTTTATATTTATATAAAGATAATATTCAACATTCATTTTTGTAAAGTTTTCTCCCTTCAACTCTTCCCTCCCCCACCCTAGATATATCAAATAATCCTATATAAATTTTACATATACAAACATGTAATGTATTTCCATATTAGTCATGCTGTGAAAGAAGAATCAGAATACAAATGGAAAAACCATAGGAAGGAAAAAGAAAAAAATAAATTTCAAAAGGTGAAAATAGTGTGCTTTGTGCATTCAGTCTCCATAATTCTTTCTCTGGGTGTGAATGGCATTTTCCAACACAAGTCTTTTAGAATTGTTTTTGATTTCTGAATTTTTGAGAAGAGCTAAGTCTATCAAAGTTGATCATCATATAAAGTCACTGTAAAGGTGTACAAAATTCTGGTTCTACTCAATTCATACAGCATCAGTTCATGTAAGGTTTTCCAGGGTTTTTTGAAATCTACCTGCTCATGGTTTCTTACAGAGCAAAAATATTCCATTACTTTCAAATACCACAACTTGTTTAGTCATTCCATAATTAATGAACTTCCCCTCAACTTCCAATTCTTTACTACCACAAAAAGAACTGCTATGAATATTCTTGTACATGTGGGGTTTTTTTTTCCCTTTTTTGTGATCTCTTTCAGATAAAGCTTTAGTAATGGTATTGTTGTATCAAATAATATGCACAATTTTATTGCCATTTGCACATTGGACCAAATTGCTCTCCAAAATGGTTGGATCAATTCACAACTCCACCAACATAACATTAGTGTCTTATCTTCTCCACATCCTTCCAATACTTATTGCTTTCATTTTGTGATATATTAGCCAAATATATAGGTGTGAGGGGGGTACCTCAGAACTGTTTTAATTTTAATTTTTCAAACTAATAATGAATTAGAGCATTTTTTCCATAGACTTCATTTCTTCATCTGAAGCCTTTCTGTTCATATCTTATGACCTTACTATTTATCAATTGGGGAATAACTTGTATTCTTATAAATTTGATTCAGTTTTCTAACTAGTTTAATAATGAGGCCTTACCAGAAAAAAACTGACTGTAAAAAAATTGTTTTCCAATTTTCTGCTTTCCTTCAAATCTTGGTTGTATTCGTTTTGATTGTACAAAACCTTTTCAATTTAATGTAATCAAAAACTACCAATTTTGCAGAGCATAATTTTCTCTATTTTTTCTTTGGTCCTTCTCTCCATCGATCTAACAGGTAAACGACTCCTTGCTCTTCCAATTGGCTTATTGTGCCACCTTTTATGTTTAAGTCATGTACTCATTTTGACTTTAGCTTTCTATAGAGTGTGATATGTTGATCTTTGCCAAGGTTCTGCCATTCTATTTCCAATTTTCCTAGCAGTTTGTAAGTAAATTATTTAAGTAATTTAAAAAAATTAAAAAATCATTTTGAATAAAAATCCAGTTATTTCTGTTTTTAATAGAATGGATATTACATTTTGTCAAAAGTTTTTTTCAGCATCTATTCAAATAATCATCTGATTTCTAATAATTTTTTTATTGATATGGTCAATTATGCTGATAGTTTCCCAATATTAAAACAGCACTGCAATCCAGCTTTAAGTCCCTCCTGGTCATTGTGCATTATCTTGATGATAATTTGCAATTTCTTTAATAATATTTTATTTAAAACTTTTGCATCAACATTTTTTAGGGGAATTGGTCTATAATTTTCTTTCTCAAGTTTGGCTCTTCCCAGCTTAGATTTCAATACCATGTTTGTGTCATAAAAGGAATTTGACAGGATTCCTTCCAAATAGTTTAATAGCATTGGGATTAATTGTTCTTTAAATAGTTGATAGAATTCGTTTGTGACTCCTTTGGAGCTGAAGATTTTTTTCTTAGGGAGTTCATTGTTCATTTCTGAACTCGTGCCACTTAAGAATTTTTATTTTCTCTTTGACCCAGATTAGGGAAATTTCCATTTTTGTAAATATTCATTTTCCTTAGAGTGTCAGATTTTTTTATTTAGTTGAGTAAAACAGATCCAAATTACTACTTCAATTTTCTCTTCATTGGTGATGAATTAACCTCTTTTATTTTTGATACTGGGAATTTGGTTTTCTTCTTTATTTTTTTAAATCAAATTAATCCAAGTTTAATCTAGTTTTTATAAAACCTTTAACCTTATTTATAAATTCAATGGCTTTCTTACTTTTAATTTTATTAATACCTCTTGATTTTCAGGATATCTGGTTTGATATTTAATTGGTATTTTTAATTTCTTTTTTCTTTCCTAGTTTTTTTTAGTTGCATTCCCAATTCCTTGGTCTCACTTTCTCTCTATTTTATTCATGTATACATTTAGAGATATAAAATTTACCTTAAGAACTGCTTTACATGCATCCTATAAGTTTTAGTCTATTGTCTCATTTTGATAAAATTATTATTTCTATGATTTGGTGTTTGACCCTCTCATTCTTTAGGATTAGGTTATTTAGCTTCCAATTAATTTTTTCTTTATCTTCTCATATATTTTATTGCATGTATTACATGTATTTTATTGCATCATGATCTGAGATAGATGCATTTAATATTTCTTCTTTTTATTTTTGATTGTGAGGTTTTTATAACCTAATACATGTGCAAATTTTGTGTGGGTACCATATACCAATGAAAAAATAATTATTCTTTTTGATTTAGACTCATTTTTCTCCAGAATTCTATCATATCTAACTTTTCTAAGCTTCTGTTCATCTCCTTCACTTTGTTGTTTATTTTGTGATTAGATTTATCTAGTTCTTAGAGAGGGAGATTGCATTTTCCTACATCTATAGTTTTACTTTCTATTTCTTCCTGTATATTGATTAATTTCTCCCTTAAAAATCTATATGGAATAATACTTGGTGAATGTATAATTAGTATTGATATCTCTTCATTTTTCTATGGTGCTTTTTAGCAAAATGTATTTTCTTTCCTTATCTTTTTAAATTAGGCTTATTTTTGTTTCTGCTTCATCTGAGATCAGGATACTCTTGGGTTTTTTTTAAACTTTAACTGAAACATAATATATTTTGCTCCAGACTTTTGCCTTTACTTTGCTTGTATCTCTCTGCTTCAAATATGTTTTTTATAAATAACATTGCAAGATTCTGATTTTAATCCATTCTGATATTCATTTTCTTTGTATGGTAATCATGGGCATGATTACTAGCTCTGTTTCCCTCCATTCTATTTTTCCCTATTTATAATTTTCTCTCCTTTTTTCTTATTTATCCTAACTAGAATTTTGCTTTTGCTCACCAACTCCCTCAATCTGCCTTCCCTTCTATCAGTCCTCTCCTTTTTTCTTTCCATTTTCACCTCCAACTGTTGTCCTCTATCAGTCCCTCTTGTCTCTTTTTTCTCCCTTTCTCCTCCTCCTTCTCTGTAGGGTGAGATAAATTTCTAAATCTAATTGTGAGTCTAAGTTATTCCTGCTTTGAGCTAAATTCATTGAGAGTAAGATTCAATCAATACTCACACACTCACATCTTACCCTTTACTATAAAAGATCCTTTGTGCCTCTTCATGTTATGTGATTTACCCTTTACTGCCTTCCCCTCAGTCTCCCAGAGTAATCCTTTATTTATGTCTTATTTTTTTAATAACATCACATGAAAATCAACTTATACTCTTACTTCTAAGTATAAGTCTTCCAACTCTCCTAAAAGAAATAAGATTCTGAAGAGGTACAAGTATTATCTTCCTGTGTAAGTATGTAAAGACCTTAGTCTTATTGACTAACTTTATTTTTCTTTTACCTTTTTTTTTACACTCTCTTGAGTCTTGCATTTGAAGTTAGAATTTTCTGTTCACTTCTGGTCTTTTCATCAGGACAATTGAATGTTACCTATTTCATTGAATGTACACTTTTTGACAGAAAGAATATATTTGAATTTGTAGTGAATTATTGGTTGTAATTCAAGCTCTTTAGCCTCCAGAATATCATATTCCAGGCCCTCTGATTCTTTATTATTGAAGCTGGCAAGTCTGATGTAATCCTGGCTGTGGTATTTTAATTGTTTCTTGCAATATTTTCTCCCTTAGTTTATCATAATTCTGAAATTTGGCTACAATATTCATTGAAGCTGTTATTTTGGGATCTTTTTCATAAGGTGACCAGTGAATTCTTTCAAGGACTCTTCTATTTTTTTCTAGGATATTAGTGAAGTTTTTCTAATTTCTTGAAAGATTGTTTTTGATCAAAGGTTTCTTTTAATTCACTAATTCATTAATTATTTCTCCTGAAATCTATTTTCCAGGTGGATCATATTTCTTAGTAAAGTTCTTTAATTTTTTTTTCTAATTTTCCAGGCTTTTAATTTTGTTTTATGGTTTCTTGATGTATTATAGAGTCATTAATTTCCACTCACACCATTCCAATTTTTAAGGATTTTTTTTCAGTTAGCTTTGTATCTCTTTTTTCCATTTGGCCAATTCTATAGGAAAGGTATAGTTTTTCTTCAGTCAATTTTTCTGCTTCCTTTTCCAGTTTTTCACAATGCTCTCATTTCTTTTCCCAACTTTTCTTCTTCCTCTCTTATTTGGTTTTTAAAATCCTTTTTGAGCTTTTCCAAGAGTACTTTTTGGACTTAAGACCAATTCATAATCCTCTTTGAAGTTTTACATGAAGGCATTTTGTCACTGCTTTCTGAGATGGAGTTTTAATCTTTCCTGTCTCCATAGTAGCTTTCAATGGTTAGGGCTCTTTTTTGTTTATTTCCTCATTTTAAAAGTTGACCTCAGGGGCGGCTAGGTGGAGTAGTGGATAAAGCATAGGCCTTGGAGTCAGGAGTACCTGGGTTCAAATCCAGTCTCAGACACTTAATAATTGCCTAGCTGTGTGGCCTTGGGCAAGCCACTTAACCCCATTTGCCTTGCAAAAACCTAAAAAATGGTTGACCTTTGCTCCTGGGGCACAGAGGGCATTGGATTTTCACACTGGGGCCTCAGATGTTAAAGCCTTCCTATCTGCATTAGAGTAGCCTGACCCAGTACTGCCTGTTGTACCAGAATTCCAATACTTTCAAAATGACTTTTCCTCCTGGGACTGGGACCATCACTTCAGTCCTGCTTTACCACTGGCCTACTGAGCCAAGATCCAGGGTCCTGCATTATTAATCTGCTATATGACTAAGAATCTCCCACTGGCTTCCTTGTTTCCCTTCTTTTGTGTTTCTCTTTTACCCAAGTGAGGCAGACCTTTACTGAAGTCCCTACAAGATATCTTAGGTTGAAAAATTGCTTCTTCTTATCTTTTCTTTGAATTTTGTTGCTCCAGAGTTTGTTTAAAGACTTCATTTAAATTTATTTCAGAAGGAAACTGGAAAAAGCCCAGGGAGTTTGCTAGCTTCTCTTTATTATCTTGACATTCTTTGGAATTCTCATTCATTGCCCCTATGTCAGGTATCTTCTCTTTGCTTCAAGTCCCACTTTTCAGCTTCCTCTTGTGTGTTGTTTTCCCTTTTTAGATTTTAAGTTCCTTGATAGCAAGTTCTGTCTTTCATCTATATCTATATCTATATCTATATCTATATCTATATCTATATCTATATCTATATCTATATCTATATCTATATCTATCTATCTATATCTAATCTATATAGATAGATACATAGATAGATATATAGATATATACAGATACATATTCCATAAGTTTAGAACAATTCCCACAATAGACACTAAATAAATGTTTATTGTATATTGTTTATACTATCTTTAGTATAAATAACCCAACTAAAGCACTTTATCAAATGTAAAGTATTACAAAGAAATTTGTTTCAAAAGCATTTCTATGTCTCTCCATCAGTGAAAAACAATTCTTCATTGACTATGCCCCTCCTCAAGCTATCATACAATTTATCTTTTCTTATTCACTGGAGATTCCTAGAAAGAGGTGTTTGTTGTTAATTCCTTCATATCCTCACCAAGCCCTCATTTCTTGGAACCCAGGTTGCAAACCCAGCACTGCTCTAAGATTACCATGAAACTTTTGTTAACTTCAAAAATCCTTGGACTTTTCTCAATTCTCATTCTCCCTTATTTCTCTGAAGTTTTGATAACTGGCTACATCCATCCTCATAGAGTTGCAGTCCTCCATTACCTTATATGATAATTCTCTTATTATCAACCTCAGATGTTGCTTTACCACTCACCCCCCCCACATACAAAAATTGGGTCTTCCTCAGTTTCCTTTTTAGGAACTTCTTTTCCCTCTCTATTTTCTTTCCTTTAATGATGTCAATAGCTTCAAGTTTCAATTTAGTCATTCAACAAACATCTTTATTACACACACAAGTTAAAAATTCAAATGTGATATGATCCCTACTTTCAAAGAACCTATATTCTGTTGTAGAGGGAAGATGAGTATTCACCCACACTTGAGTAAACAAATAACAAAGTAATTGGTGTAGTAAGGGAGAACACACACACACACACACACATACACACACAAAGACAAACACAAAGAGAGGCAGAGATATTTACAGCTGAAAGGATGGAAAATGGGCCAGGTTTAAGAAGAGGGACTTGATCTGAATCTTGAAGAGGAGCATAGGATTCTATGAGGACATTCTAGGCATGGAAAAACATTGTAAAAGTAAATGCATTGTCATGTACAAGGTCATTCTGGTAGAGAAGAGTGTATAAGGCAGAGTAATATGAATTTCTGCTGAAAAATACTGGAACCAGGCTGTGAAAGATCTTAAATACCAAACAAGAGAATTTTTATTTTATACTAAAGGCAATGGAAAGCAGGAAAGTGACTATGGACTTAAAGCAAATGACTTCAAAAACCTACCTTCAAAAACCATCTACCCTTAATCTCTGTATGTTATCAACTGTCTGTTGGACTTTTCCATCTAGATGTCTTATTGACATCCTAAAGTCAATATGTTCAAAATGAGAACTATTATCTTTTCTCTTAATTCTGCCCTTCAACATTTCTATTTGTTGTTCATCTCATATATTGCATGAAGTGTTGATTCTTGGCTATTCTAATTCCTCAGCTTTTCTTTTATGAACTCCTACTCTTGTTCCACTCATTCAGTCCCAACCCCAGGTAAGAACCTCATCACCTCTCATCTAATCTGTTAGGACATATTCCTATCTGAGCCTCTGTTTGCCTTAATCCACTGGAGAAGGAAATGACAATACATCATATATTTGTGCACTATGGTTCACAGAGTCACAAAGAGTCAGTCATGAATATATGATTGACTGACCAACAAGTGAATTCAGTCTCCTCACTTTCATTTTGTCATCATTTGCTAAAATTATTTTCCTTAGGTATAGGTCTGAGAATGTCTCCCCCTCCAATACTCAAAAGCTCTTTGTTTCCATTTCCACTGGGATAAACTACAAATTCTCAGTTTTGTATATGAGGACATACACAATGGAATTCCAAGTTATTTCATTATCCCTCAAACACTCTATTTTAGCTAACCTGATCTATTAGTTCTTTCTCTAGTTTATTCTTCCATTTTATGCTTCATACATATAATTTTTTAAAATTATTGTTATTATTATTATTATTATTATTTGGTTTTTGCAAAGCATTGGGGATAAGTGACTTGCTCATAGTCTCTCAGTTAAATAAGTATTAAGTTTCTGAGGTTGGATTTGAACTCAGGTCCTCCTGACTCCAGGGTTGGTGCTCAATCCATTGCATCACCTAACTACCCCTACCTTCATGCTTTTATACAATGATAGCACATACATGAAATGTACTTCTTGCATGTTCTTTTCAATACAAAATCTCTCTTCAAATTCCTTAAGGCTCAGTTCAGGTACCACATTTTTCATGAATCCTCTACTGATACCTATAGTGGTTGGTTCTCTCTCCACAAATTATTACATTTTTATGTGTACCTTGTTAAAAATTTCAATTCTTTTAGGAAAAATTCTAGAATTTTTTGCATGTCCCTTGGGAGCAAAAAATATAGCAATTCTGTAAAATTACAAGAGGACATATATTTTATTATTAAAACATTTTTCTAACAATTAATGTTTTCTAAAAATAGAAAGTACTACCTCAGGAGAAGTAAGTTCTCCATGACCAAATATCTTCAAGCAGGGGCTAAAGATTCATTTGCATAGTTGTTGTAGACATAATTTGTGCTTTATCATTGCTCCATATTTCAGATAAGTTTTGGACATGTGAGGTCCTTTCTAGGTCTAGGACTGTGTAGTTCAGTGATATGATTTTTTGCCTCTGTATTTTCCAGAGAGGCACATCATCTTCATCAGAAGCTTAAAATACAGAACTCGGGCTCTTGAGCAAAGAAACTGCTGTCTTTTTCTCTTTGCTTCTGTCTCCTGAGGTAGGCATAGTACCTATTCCACATTCAAATAATTACAACAATTTCTTACTGCCTGCAGAATCAAATACAAAATTCTTTGGCATTTAAAGTCCTTTGCAACCCGAATCTTCTTTACCTTTCCAGTTTATACTCCATTTACTTTCTAATCCTAAAATTGACTTTGATATTTACTCACATAGGACCCTCCATATCTCAACTCCTAATACCACTTTCACCTTATATCATGGCATGTTTTCCCTCCTAACCTTTGCTCCCTGGTTTCCTTTAAAACTCAGGTCAAATTCCATCTTTTGTAAAGATCTTTTCCCACTTCTATCTCCAATTTCTTCTCTCTAAACTTAATATATATATATATATATATATATATATATGTATATGTATATATATATATACATATATATACATACATACACACACACACATACACACACACACATTCCAACATTCTAATGGACAGACAGATAAATAGGCAGACTGACAGATGGATAGATAGATAGCTCTTTGCATATTAGAATGTAGGCCCCTTAAAGTAGCAACCATCTTTCTGCCTTTTTCTGTATACATTTAGCTCACTGGGATAGATAAAGTAAGAACTTAATAGATATTGGTTGACTCTACTGAGTGGGCACTTAAATGCTTTTTGGATTAGATGACTATTAACTAACTATCAACAATGGAAGACCACAATAAAGAATGTTAAGATCATGGAGGTTAGGAAAGGATCCAGAATGGAAAAGCAATGAGAATAAGCATTTATATAGCAAGGCACTGGACTAGTTGCCTTACAGGATCTTATTTGATCATTGCAACAAACCTTCAAAGTAGGTGCTGTTATTAACCTCATTTTGTAGTTGAGGAAACAGGCAAATTACCAAGTGTCACATAATTATTAAATGTAGATATAAGAGAAAAATTAATTGTTCATGGATAGGCAAGTCCAATATTAAAAATATAGTCTAAATAAATTTATATATTCAATGTCATTTCAATTAAATTGCCTGTTTATTTTCTAAATTTAAAAAAATTAGCAAACTTCATTTAGAAGAACAAGAAGTTAAGAATATTAAACAAATTGTAAAAAATGTAAAGGAAGGAAGGGTTTTTTTTAGGTTTTTGCAAGGCAATGGAGTTAAATGACTTTCCCAAGGCCACACAGCTAGTTAATTATTAAGCGTCTAAGTTCAAATTTGAACTCAGGTCTTCCTGAATCCAGGGCCAGTGCTCTATCTACTGTAAATGGGGGACGTTTAGCAGTAGTAGATCTTTACATTATAAAACAGTAATTATAAAAATTATCTTCTACTATCTGAGAAATAGAAAGGTAGATCAATGAAAAAGCATAGCCATTCAATTTGCAAAAGCAAATAAATACTGTGACCTTGTATTTGCCAAGTGTGAAGACTTAAGATTTAAGGAATAAAATTCATTATGTGGTAAAAATTGTTGGGAAAACTAGTAGCATGACAGAAATTGGGCATAGAACAATATCTTACATCATTTACCAAGATAAAGTCTAAAAGGATACATGACCTAGATATAAAGAGATATATTACAAGAAAATTGGAAGAACATGGAATGGAATGAGGTGTAAAATGCATAAACTTGATAATGTTAAATTTAAAAGTTTTTGTACAAATAAAATAAATGTAACCAAGATCAGAAAGAATGCAGAAAATTTTGGGGGGGAAGTTACACAGATTCTCCTATAAAGGACTCATCTCAAATATGTAAAGAACTTTGTCAAATCTATAAGAATGCAAGTCATTCCCTAATTAATAAATGGTAAAATGATATGAACAGGTATTTTCCCAACAAAGAAGTCAAAATGCTCTAAATAATTATTGATTAGAGAAACACAAATTCATACAACCTTGAAATATCACTTTTTAATCTCAGATTGACTAAAATGATTGAAGTGGAAAGAGACAAATATTGGAGGGAATGTGGAAAAATTGGGAAAGTAATTCATTTGTGGGTGTAATTGTAAACTGATCCAACCATTTTGGAGAACATTTTGGAATTATGTCCAAAGTGTTATTCAACTATCTATACCCTTTGACCTAACAATACTGCTACTAAATCTGTTTCAAAAGATGATTGGAGAAAAAAGGAAAAGAATCCATATATACTAAATATTTATAGCAGCCCTCTGTTGTGCCAAAGAACTGGAAATTGTGAGGACATCTGTCAATTGGGGAATGAATGGATGAGTTGTAGTATATGATTGAGATTGAATATTACTGTGCTATAAAAATGATGAACTAAATGATCTTAGAAAAACCTGTGAATAGAAAAAAAATGAAGAATGAACTGAGTAGATCCAAGAAAACTTTGTATACAGTAAAAGCATTTTAAAAGAACAGTGGTTTTAAGAATAACTTTGAGTGTCTAAGTCATTTAGTTACAGAAATTAATTTTGTTATTGAAATTAAATTAATACTGACATTAACTTCAAAGAATATATGAAGATATTATCTGCATTTCAGAGAAAGTACTAATAAAGAGAAGAAATATGTATAGAATGATTATATATATATATATACATATATACATCATATTTGTATCTAATGGTAGCCATTTGAGAGTGGAGGGAAGAAAAAAGAAATTTACATGATAATTATTCAAAAGGAATAGCAAATTGTATATAATAGATTTGTAGTTTTATGGATATATATCTTTTTATTATATTGTTATAGAAATACTTGTTTTATTCCAAATAATAAAACTTGGAATATATTCTTTAAATAAATACATAAATAAATTCTTTGAAACAGTGTGTGAGGTTAGACTTGAATTCAGGTATTCCTGACTCCAACTCCAGCTACTAAAAATACTTCAGAGTTGTTTGATAGTGTCTAAAATGGAGATAGGATGTAAAACTGATTCTTATGCCAGTTACTATCTATTTCTGTAACCTCATAAATCTTAGTCTTATTAGCAGGTTTACTAATATACAGTCTTTGTTAGGGAAGAATATATTTTTATATTAAAGTTCAGATCCTACAAGTATATGTCTATATGCCTGTTTGTATCTTTTCAAGTAGACCATTTAAAATGGATTAAACTATTTCTTGAATGATAGATTTTTTTTCTAAATGCTTATTGCAAATTATCCTAAAAGTAACTTAAAAAAAATACAAGAAAAGCAGATTGTAGGTATTTTAGAAAAGTCTTATGGGTATTCTTAGTGAATCAGTATATTTATTTAAAACCAGGAAGTCAACAAAACTCTGACAAAAAGGAGTTAACAAGAATTGACAGGAAGTCACATTGTAATCCATTTCAGGACTATTGCCCAACATTAGGCATGTATTCACACGCAAAAAAATGCTAATCACTTCCAGTAACCTATCCTGAAGTGAAAGATATAACAAGTCTTCTGAGAAAAAAATGTTTTATGCATGACTTTACATTTTATAGGTTTCTTTTTATCTTATGCTTTCTGCCCTATTTGCAAATATTCATTGTTTTATCATTTACACTATAAAGTTCCTTACCACCTTTGAAACACTTATGAAACCATCACCAGCTATGCTGTAAATGGCAAGTGACCATTTAAAAATACTGAATTCTACTCTATTTTCATCATTGCAGGCAATTTACTCTGGACTTTGACAAATAACTATTTGATAGATCAACATTAATAACCATATTAACAAGTGAGTCACAAAAAATGATACATATGTATTTTTCTGCTCATGTCTACACACTTGTCTTTGAAATGCATTACTTTGTATAAATGATAACAATGGCTATTATAAATAATGGACCGTTTAAAAGCAAAGATTAAGAAAAGAAAGGATTCCAGGAATAATTAGTTCTGAAATGACAGGGGAAAATAAAACTATTAGGGTCTTAAAATACATTTTGAAAGAGCTAATGAAGAAATGTAGGAGGTAAAATACTTTTCCAAAAGTAACATGATACAGTCATGAGCATTTATGTCATACATTTAGAGTTATAAAGAAATTTAATGTAAATCTAGTTCAGTCCCTTTGGTATATTTGTAAAGAATGGATCTAAAGGTTGATTTCTTTGCTAGTCACATGGATAGTATGGACAAAACCAGGATTTACATCCAAGATTCCTGACTCATATAATTCCTTTTATTTTATCAACCAACTCTTTAGCAACATCCTAAGGTCCATGTCCTAAGAGAAACTAGAAAGAGGGCAGCTAGATGGCACAGTGGATAGAGTAGTGGCCTTGAGTCAGGAGGATCGGAGTTCACATCCAGCCTCAGACTTAATAAATGCCTTGCTATGTGACCTTGGACAAGTCATCTAACCCTGTTGCCTTGCAAAAAAAAAAAAAGAAAGAAGCTAGAAGGCAAGTACAGATACTAATGAAAAATGCAAATACGTCCCAGAACACTTACACTCTATTTTTTGTTATAAGATTGGATAGTAGACTTTTTCATTATTATCAGTTGCCTTTGTCTTCATTCTTGAAGAAGACCACGACATCAAGAAGATGATGCCATGACAAGCACATGAATTGGATCTGAGGGATGGGGTGCTGTGCTAAATCACCGGCCTCATTTCTTCCTCCAGAGTCATCTGGGTCCAGTGGCCAGATATGAATCAGTATGACTGGAAATGGTCCTGGAGGCAATCAGGGTTAAATGACTTGCCCAATAATACAGCTAGTAAGAGTCAAATGTCTGAGACTAGATTCAAATTCTCATCTACTTGACTCCAAGGCCAGTATTCTATCCACTGTGCCACTTAGCTGCCCTATCAGTTGCCTTAACATGCCATCAAAAGTGTATGTATGGACTGGCAAAATTGTAGTTTATCAAATTCAGAAGAAATCTTCAAAAGGAATTGTTTGCATAATTGCTTTATGACAGCAAAAGTTTTTCAGTCATTTCAAAGTTTCCTTGTTTTCAATTTTCATTTTCAAAGGGACATACTGATAGGGGGTCAAAGCTATGGTATTCTATTTTAGCATTGATATTTTAAGTGGTGAGAACATATTTCAATGAATCAATGAAAAAACCTCAGACCAAGTGTGAAAAGTCTATAAAAGCATTAGATGAAGTGAAATTGTTAGGCAGAATGCACATTACAAATAGTGTGGGGATTTTTTAACATAGCTTCTACATTTTGTGTAAAAAGAATCAAATTACCTAAAACTGGGAAGATTCCAGCAAATTCCAACAAAGTTGAACCTTTGAGAAGAATTCATTTGGAAGGTAGAAAACAGCTTTTAAGCTTCCTCTCCTCTCCTTTTCCTTCCACATATATTTTTGACTGGGGGTGGGGTGGGAGGTAAAGTAAGCTAGATTCTGTACATGCTTGAAGGAGAGCATATCCAAAACTTTTGATATGTTTTGTGCAAACTATTTTTTTTTTTGTTTCTTGGTTTTCATTATTAGCACCTTAGTAAATATCCCTTTCTAAAATCTACTTCAAGTTGGTAGCCTGAAATGATTCTCAGGTTATCTTGCTCAAGAATCATGGAAGTAGGGGTTTAAGCCTTTGGCATTAGAGAATCATCCTCCCACTGCCAACTCCTCAGGGATATCATTAGAACCCAGAAGGAGACATTTGGCCTTGTTCCAGGACCCAAGACTCATTTTTGAGAGTGGGAATTGGAATAAAGATCTTCAAAGCTTATACAAAGTATAATCTCTTCTTAAATAGAAATATAACAGATGATAGAATTGTTTTGTGCATTTGTTTCAGTTTTTTTTTAAACTGCAGATGCCTAAAGGCAAGGTCCACATCAAGTAGTTCTCTTCTGTTATAGCACTCAATACAATTCCAAGAACAAGGGAAGATTTATAGATAATTGTGGAATAGAACTCAATGTCCTTAAATTCAGTATTATTTTCCCACTGATAATTAGAAAACACATCAACACCAACTGGTTTACATCAAATAAGATTTCTCCTGTGTCATCTGAATTAAATGATGGACATCTCCTTAAGAGTACAGGTTCAAAAAAAAGGAGGACGAGCTCTATCATTTACATCTTTTTATCTTCCTGATTACCTCATTATACTTAACAAAGAATATTAGACATGGAAGAAGCTTAATAAAATTTTGTTGAGCAAAGAAATTAATTCAGGAGGGATATCTGTATAAAGAGAGAGAAACATAAGAAAATAAGTACACATAAAATAAAATATTGAGTAATATAAAGTACTTTCAAAAAAAGAAATAGCATTATCATTATGAGATTAGGAAAAGCCCAGTGTAGTAGGGTGACATTTGGGGCTGTGTATTAAAGGAAACGAAGGTTTTAGGAAGCCAGAAATGAGGTTGGAGTACATTCTCAGGGGGATGAGGGATTGCATATTATGTCTGGAGAATGGTAGCAGTTCAGATATACTGGAAAATAAAGAGTAGTAATAGTTGGTCTCAAAAACTTTGTACATCTCTAAATCCTGTACGTACAGTTTGCCAAATTTTATCATCTGTGATACATATGATTTTCTCTAGCACATAATGTACAAATAAGTTTAAAATAGAATAGTTTTTAATTTGAACAATATTATTTGTGCTACAACTTGCACATAAATTTCTTAAGGTGAGTCCATTAATATACTGACCAATTAAAGTTACTTTAAAATTTATAAATAATCATCCTCTTTTTAATACTAAAACAATTTTTTTCTGACTTCTAGGCATAAAAATGATATAATAGATGATTACATTAAAATAGCAACCCACAAAGTTAATGGTTTCAGCCTTGACTAAAGTAAACTGTATTAACTTTATCATCTAGCAGTTAACCTCAAATGAGCTGATGTTCTACCACTGATGTCATACATGAGGCATGTCACTAAAATTGTAAAAGATTAAAAAAATGAAGCAACAATTAAGCCTTTTCTATGCATTCTCTTCCCCTCTCGGTGAGTCCTTCTACCAAAAAATCTTTAAAGCGTTCTGAATTTGTCCAAACCAGGAAGATTTGATAATGAAAAAAAACCAAACAAATCCACCACCTTTTTTGCAGGAATTGTCCAGTCCAGTCCAGTCCAGTCCAGCAAGTTTCTAAAAATGTGCATTAGGAAAGACCCGCCATGATTTAACTTGGAACTGAAATGGGGAAGTATGTAGAGTGATGTGTATTCCTCATCTGCCTCAGCCCCTGCTGAGATGCAAGTGAGTGATCTTAGCCCTTAAAATGTGTGACCAAGACCCATAGCCAGAGACAGAAGCTCAGACCTGAAATGACTGCAGAATCATTGATATAACTTCTAATAAGTTTTTCTTAGCCTTTCACATTTAGCTTTCTGGCTGTCGATTACTGTACTGAGGGGAAATAATGTTGTGTCAGAAATGGGAAAAAAGGAAATAGGTGTGAAAACAGAATCTTGGGAACAATTGGCTACATATTAGTGAGGGCCTAAGAATCAGGGTACCAGATCTAATAATGATTGGCTCAGTGGCCTTACAGTAAGTCATTTAATCTTTCTGGACCTCTGTAAATTGAACGATTACATGCTAGTTTTTAAAACAAGGCAGGTGACAGAGAATAGAGTGCTAGGCCTGCAGGCAGAGAGACTTGGGTTCAAACTCTAAGGCATTAATTGTATGACCCTGAATAAATCATTTAACCTCCCTCACATTCAGTTTCCTCATCTCTAAAATGAATTTTTTTTCTGCAAGGATAAAATGAGACAATACATGTAAAATACTTTTCAAACTTTAAAGTGCTATAGAATGGTTAGCTATTATACTTATTCATTACTAAATTATTTCTAGTAATTTCAGGAAGGTGATGCTATGACATGTATGTAAATTAGAGTTGAGTGAGGCAGTGCTGTGCTAAGTCACCAGTCTTACTTCCTTCTCTGGTGTCTAGTGACCAGATATGGATCAGGATGGCTGGAGATGGCCCTGGATGGAAGGCAATCAGGGTTAAGTGACTTGCCCAAGGTCACACAGCTAGTAAGTGTCAAGTGTCAGAGACTGGATTTAAACTCCCATCCTTTTGACTCCAAGTCCAGGACTCTATCCACTAATTCATGTCAAAAAGAACATCTTTTGATAGGAAAGAAAAGAACTATTATGACTGATGGAAAGTTATATTCAAGGCAAGTAAAGAGATATAAGGAGATATTGAGAAAGTACCTGTCTTTGATGAATTTAAACATCTTAGCCCAAATGAGCTAGACCCTGGGGTACTGAAAGAAATGGCACTGAAAGATCATGAGGAATAGGAGAGGTACAGCATAAGGGGAACTATCTCAATTTTCAAAAAAAAGTATAGAGAATGAAATCTGATACTATGAAAGTTAGTGACCTTGACAATATTTTAAAATATGTTACTAAAAGGGAAAAAGGATAGGTAGGTGGTACAGTGAATAGAAAATCATGCCAGAATTCAGAAATAATCATCTTTCTGAGTTCAAATCTGGCCTCAGATAATTTCTGACTATGTGACCCTGGGCAAGTCACTTAGTCTGTTTTCTTTAATTTCCTCATCTGCAAAATGAGCTGGAGAAGGAAATGACAAGCCATTCCAATATTTTTTTGCCAAGAAAACTCCAATTGAGGTCACAAAGATAAAGACTTGAATGAAACAACTGAACGGCAACAAATTAAA
This sequence comes from Macrotis lagotis, assembly GCF_037893015.1. NCBI lineage: Eukaryota > Metazoa > Chordata > Mammalia > Peramelemorphia > Peramelidae > Macrotis > Macrotis lagotis. Next base: position 99,361,462 of record NC_133660.1, on the reverse strand, counting down.
AGGAAGATGCGACACTGAGGGCATCTTCCTCTTTGTCTTTCCTCTACCAGCCCCCAGACCTCAGATCACATTAAGATTATCTATTGGAAAGAGCATTATGACTCCTTATACCATTTGTATTATATGGGAGTCACCAAATTCCAACCCTTTCAGTGATATGGAAGTCTACCAGGTCTTACCAGGTGCCATTTCTCTTCATCTTTTGACCCCCTCCCCCCATGTATTGTCATCTAATGTCTACTAATGCATTCTAAGGAGCTCTGGACTTAACCATTAGCTTTGCAACTTAATGTTTATGTGTTCTTCCCAACTCCTCCAGATCCTCTAGTTAGAACATAAATTCTTTGAGAGATCTATTTGTATCATCATTCTAGTTGTATCATCAGTGCTTGTCAGATAAGTACTTAAGAAGTACTTAAGTACATTCCAGAGATGGTTAGTGAATATTTAGTAGCAGTGGTTACAAACATGGCTTGATTAAGAACAGGTCAGGCTATTCTTGCATTTGACAAAGTCTTTCATGCTATTTTTGTGAAAAATATGGGGAAGTATGGCCTTTATGACTATATGATTAGATGCATTCACATAAAGTTGAATGGCCAGACTCATTGAGATCTTCAATGAAGTATCCAAGGAATCTGACTCTGGCATCATCATGGAGCATTCTTTTTGAATGATTTAGACAAAGGAATAAATGGCAAGTCTATTAAACTTGCAGATGCTATAAAGCTGAAAGACATAGCTAGCACGATGAAAGAAAAGATATAAAAAGAACTGAAATAGTCTAAAACACTGAGTAGAATCTAAAAAGCAGATATTTAATTAAAAATCAAAAGCTTTTGATTCGAGTTCACAGAAATCAACTAACCAAGTATAAAATCTCACTGTGAGTCAACCATGTGACATAATAATCAAGTAAAAAGTCTTCTCAGACTGCATTAAGAAAGGCACAGCATTATCCAGGGCTAGAAATACAATATCCCCACTATACTCTGCCCTGGTCAGATCATATTTGAAGTATTTTGTGCATTACTTTTTAGGAAGGACAATGAGAAATTGAAATGTTTTCAAAGGAGTCCGAAGATAGTAGCAAAGGTTTGAATTTCAAGCTATATGAGAATTAGTTAAAGGAACTGAAACGAAGGAATTGGATAATAATAAAAAATTCAAGTATTTAATGGCTGTCACAAATAAGAAGGATTAGATTTGGTATTCATCCCCAAATATAGAACTAGAAACAAAAGGGAGATGTTATGAATGTGGGAATCCAGGCTGGAAGCAAAGAACTTTTAACACTTATAGTTATCCCAAGAGAAATGGTCTATTCTAGGACTGTTTTTCACTAAAGGTCCAGTCATGACTAGGTAGGCAGATTGTACAAAGGATCATTTCTCAGACAGGTTGAACTAGATGACTTCCAAGGTCCCTTTCAGCTGGCAATTTCCATCTCCCTATAATAAGCTTACTTTCCGAAAATTGTGTCTGTAAGAAAGCTTAATCATAAGGATCAAAGAGATAAGTAGTCTTCTTTGATTGTCTGGAAACTACTTTTGTAAAAATCCAAATCCTCACTGGAATAAAAGGAATGTTGGGGAAAGATGGTGATACAAATGAGCAAGGTGAGGAAAGGGGGAGCTTAGATCCTCAAACCAAGTAAAGGTAGAAATGGATTAAGTAATGGATCAAGCCCTAAGCTGAGAGTTTAGAAAAGCTAGATTCAAACCTTTCTTCCTACTCATACAGGCTTAATGATCAGGGACAAGTCATTTAATTTCTCATGTCTAAGTTCTTTAAGTCGCTAAGAAAGACTGGTTGTCTACTTACCACACATTGGCTTGGCATTTATGTCTTTTTTTTAATCACTGTTTGCATTTCCACCATAGACAACCTCACTATTATTTAGGGTTATACACTAGAATAGGGTCAGCTAAGTGGCAAAATGGATAGAATGCTGGGCTCAAAGCCAAGAAGATTCATTTTCATGAATTCAAATCTGGTTTTGGATTCTATTACCTGTGTGACTTTGGGCAAGTCACATAACTTTCTGACTCAGTTTTCTTATGTATAAAATGAGTGGAGGAGGAAATAGCAAGCCAGTCCAGTATCTTTGCCAAGAAACCCCAAAATAGAACCCACAGAATTCAAAATGACTTAAATGATTCAACAGACTATACTACAGGGTAAAGTTTCTCTTGGAGGAGAATAAAGATCCCCAAGTCAAATCATGAGTTCTAAATTAGGGTAAATCTGAATATTCCTCTTATTGCAGGAGAGAACTAGACTTATGGTTCTATTTTTTTTTCTGCAGATATAATAAGCATAGGAAGCCACTCCCTATACTCTTCAGGTTAATGTATTTTTTGCCTTTATCATTTTAATCCTTATCTCAAAAAGTAAGGATGACATTTTGCAAAGATTCAGATTCTTAGTACTACACTCAAATCATGGTAAACTTCCATTTTAAACTATAAAAATTCAACCACTTCATGTATTATATACTAAATAAAATCATATAGTTAATTTTGGTGTTCTCATTTGTTGAACCTAGTGATACAAAATATCTTGAGTATGTATCTTAATGCAAGTGATACTCATTAGTGGCTGACCTTGCTAAATCTGGCAATGTGTAATGTTTGCTATACATTGGGTTTTCCTCCCATCAACAATAAGTTCTGTATTTATATATTTAGGGTGATGAAGATTGTTAGATTGTAGTGTTTGCAGATGCAGAAAAACTTGAAAGTATCATGATATTGAACATTTGGTATGTCATTAATTCACTATTCATTTTATAAACCACTAAAAGGGATTTGATAAAAAATCCAAGCTATCTCTTTTCTTTAACACTCTTAGAAATGTCATCCACAACTTCACATGAGAACCCATCTCTGCTCAGGTCATGATACACCCATGACTCAGCCCCAGTTGACTACTGAGCAATTAGGCATGAGCCTACAGGGTGCTCCAAAGGTCCTAGTCTTAACCATTTTATTAACTCTATTCACTCTGCCACCTAGCTGCCCCTATTCTAGTATATGACCCTACATAGTAGAGAGGGTGAGAATGAAAACAGTGATTAAAAAAAAGATCTCAAAAATACAATGCCAATGTGTATAGGTGTACAATTGATCCTTAGAATTTGAGAGAACTGATTGGATTTAAAATCTCAGAGAACTGATTTGGGAATAAGAGATTAAATGACTAATCCCTTACCATCAGTTTGTATAAGTGAGAGGAAAGACTTGAATGTAGCTTTTCAAAACAGATTGATACATTCCTTTAATCTATTTTATCCTGCTGTCTCTTTTAGTTTTTTTTTTTTTGCTCTGGTAGAGGATTAAGTTGTTATTCTGATTATAGCATTAGTATCACACCCCTAAATGAAAAGGAGGAGTAAGGAGCATTCATTGCCAATTCTCATAAAGAGGATCATTTTTAAGAAAAGTTCAGGGAGTAGGGAAAGTCTATAGAAGAACCATAAACTGTGTGCTCTACTTAGGATAAGCCCTACAAAGTGATCCCCCAACAAGTAGCAAGAAAAATGCTCTGAATTCATCCTTTTCATTCTAATACAGTGGGGTAGGGAGATGGGGAAACCAGGATATATGATGGGTAGTTGGGCAGGAAGAGCACTATGTGGCATCATAGAACACAGGACCTGGAATCAGGGAGATTCATCTTCCTAAGTTTAAATGTGATTTAGCTATATGACCTTAGGCAAGTCCCTTAACCCTGCTTGCCTCAGTTTCCTCTCACCTATAAAATGAACTGGAGAAGGAAATGGAAAATCATTCCAGTATCTTTGCCAAGAAATCCCCAAATGGGGTCACAAAGATTCATTCACCATTGAAATTCCTGAAAAGTGAATGATAAAATAAATATTTGGAGGGCAGAAGCACTCACTTGTGGTCCAAGGCACAGAGAAGAACAGAAATAACCAGAAGCTTTAACTAAATGTTTTTGCTAACTCTTAATTGTTTTGGATTCTCTTAAGGGTTGTAGAAACTTATTATCATGCTTTAAATTCTAGTACCTTGGGCCAAAGTTTGGTAGCTTCACCCTAGAGATCTCCCCTAGCATTCAGAAGGGTTCATTGCTTTCATTCTCTTTAAGACCAAGAAGGGAAACACTCAGAAGTGACTATGAATATGAATTTGACATGATTGTCATTAGTCACAGAGACTTCCACATGAAATAGATAAGCATGGTATAACACAAAAAAACTCTTCATACAAGGTTTTTCTTCCAATCTCTGCTCTTCTACTTTGAAGCAATGTGACCTTCAGCAAGAGGATTTCTTTTGGTTATCTAGAAAGGAGGGGGTAATACAACTTGCATTCTTCCCATGACACAGATTTTGTGAAGATCAAATGAAATCATACATTAAAGCACTTTTGTAGTCATAAAGATCTTTAGGGGTGTGAGCTATAACTATTATTAGTAAGAGAAAGGTAAAGCACTAACAAGAGATTCTCTTCTGTACATTTCAACTCCTAAGTATAGAAAATTCATCAAAGCTCTGTGCCTTGTAGGAGGGTGGAAAGAACAATGGATCTGTAGACAGAGAAGACTGTCAAGACTGACTTCTGCCCCTTACTGCCTATTTGATTTTAGGCAAGTTACTTAATCTCCATAGGCCTCAGTTTCTTTCTCTTTAAAATTAGCTTAAGATATCCTTTGAGATCCATCACTACATTAAATCTATAATCCTAAGAATATGTGACAAATCCATGTTCTTATTCAAGTGGGATATCTCTAATATGAAAGCATTTTGCCTTTTTGTCCCCTTCCAGATCAATGAGGGCAAAAGAGAATAGTAGAAAAAGCACCAAGTTTTGAAATTCTAACTTCATATCTGATGTGCACTAGTAGTGTGACATGGGAATGTGTCTCTTAAATTCTCAATTTTATTTCCAAATTGTATAGTCAGAAGAATAATACTTGTTAGAATTCCTTCTTGCTAAACCTGAGGGTCAAAGGAAATAATATTTGTAAAGTTCTCTAAAAACCTTTAACCATTATAAGTATTATTATCATCATTATCATCTTAATAAATGTCCCAGGAGCATAAACTAGATTACTAATTCAGAGAAATCACTGATATTTGTATTGGAAGTAGAGATTCTAACACCAGGAAAAAATCATATATCTTTCTTTTATCAGGTTTCACATCAAAGCAGGTAGACAGATAAGTTGCATAATTTACCAAACATTAAGTTGGTGGCATACAAGAAATAAAATCAGTCTTATTTTCCAAAGCAAGCATGTAAGACACTGGAAAATATGACCTCCCTAAGTAATGAAAGATGGGGATGCCAAATGCTCTATTAAAAATTAATTACCTGTAATACAAAAAACAATGCTGCAAAGAAAATGCTTCAGTGTGGAATGTGCTACCATTAAAAAAATCTGTTTGCATGCTAATTATTTCTTATAGGGTAATATCATTGATGTCCTTTGTTTAAGGCCCTATTAATATGTCTTCTGGTTTGTAGTTAATTGCTCTCCATCTGGCAAAACCTCTTAGAGATTTTTTTTCCTCTCAGAAGCAAACTTTGATTTGCATAAAAACAATTAGATGGCATATACCAGGTAAAAGGCTTGACAGAGCTGCAAAATACACAGAGAACTCAGGATTCCACAACCAGATAATAGAATTGTTAATTTAGAGAAGGAAAAGGATTGAAATATTGGTTGGTTGATACAAATATAGAATATTTTAAAAATTGTTGTATTCTGTCTAATTAAAAACAGTATATCCTTGGATTCTGAGTATTGATTAAATGATAATAATAGCCCTCATTCATATACACACACACATATACATAAATAACATAGACATGTATATACTTAATTGATCTTCACATGAATCTGTAAGCTTATGGGAACTGAGATATAAAGAGGTGAAATGACTTGCCAGGGTCATTCAGTTAAGAAATTCTCTGAGGCTAAATTTGAACTCAAAGTTCTGAGTTCTAGCTTACTCTACCACTTCTAAAGTTTTACTTAGTTGGCAATATTCCCTTGCTTTTCAACCCAGCCCAACATTTTCAAAATTAAAAATTTGTATTGAATTCTGGTTACAACAATCATGCTTTATATTCCAAGTTGTCCCCCCCTTTTTGTAACTAGGAAAGGGATAAAAGAAATTTCATTTTCAAATAAAATTGCATAAATGTAAGGATTTATTCTTATCAATCTTTCAGTGTAGTCTTATGAAATTTTTAACCCAACAACTTACCAACTCTCCATTTAAAATAAAAAATTTCATATAATTTAAGAAGCTAAAGGAATATGGGGGGGCATCTCATCCAACTACAATGTGAAAATGAACCCCTACCATGAAAAAGCTAATACAGCCTTTGTTTTAAGAACTCTATTGGGGAAGGGCAGACTCCTAAGGCAATTCCTTCCACTTTGTGATAGCTACCAATATATGTTTCTCCTTAAATCAAGCCTAAATTTTCTTCTTTGAAATTTCTACACATTGTTCCTGATTGAACCTACTGGGGTCAAATAGAACAAGTTGAAATCCTCTTCCACTTGAAAATGACATGAAGACAGTAATTATGCCCACCTGTTTCCCTTCATAACTTTCTCTTATCCAGGTTCTTTAGCCTTATTTCCTTCGTTGAATTCTTGACACCCTTAAGATTATGGTTGCCTTTCTCTGAATGGTCTTCAATTTATTAATTTCCTTTCTACATGTTGTGTTCAAACAAAACCCAATAATTGAGAAGATGATGATGATGACATAATAAAAATAAGTAATATTTATAGAATTTACTATGTGTTAATAAACATTTTACTGTTATTATTTCACTTGATGTGGTCTGACTAAGGTAATGTACACAGAAATCAGACTCCTTTGGTACTTATATACTTTTGTAATTTCACTGGAGTTAGTGGTTTCTACCCAATAACTCATATCAAAGACTTTTCTCACCCTAGGAAGAATAGTGTCATGAATTTCTATGGCCAAAGTGGATCCAGTGAACCACTTTCTAGTGATTGCTACACCTAGGAGGGTTTGGTTCTTGGACAATAAATGTTCAAGCCCTGTGCTCAGAGCCATTCCAAGATGAAACCTTATGCTCCACTAATATAGTTTTTTAAGTCTCTATAATTTCTATACCATAAAGAGCCATTGCATCTTATGACCTTTTAAGTGCATATAAAAGAAGTATATAAAATTATCCATATCTTGTCTACAAAGTGCTAAATTAAACTGAAAAATATGATCAAATGTCTTGAAGTGTATTGTTCACCTGGGGGGTTGAAGTAGATAGACTATCATCAGGAGACATAGAATGCATGATTTCCAGTAAAGACAACAATGTATGACTTTTAAATATATTTTATTTATTTATTTTTTCCAACTACATGCAACAGTAGTTTTCAACAATCAGTTGGCAAGGTTTGAGTTTTACATTTTTCCCCCTCTCTCTTTCCTACCTCCTCCCCTTAATAGAAAACAATCTAATATAGACTCCACATATATAATCATGATAAACAAAGATTCAGAATATATGACTGTTTAACATTTTAGATTCAATAACTCAGTCCTCAGACTTAGATATGACAGACATTTTTAAAGACCTCCAACTACAATTTTTCTCAGAGAAAGTATGCAGCTAGGTAGAGTAGTAGATAGAATACCAAGTCTAGCATCATGAAGACTCATTTGGAGTTCAAATCCCCACCTCAGACATTTATTAGTTCTGTGACCCCTGGGCAAGCCATTGATCCCATTTGTTTCCTAATCTGTAGTTTCCTAATATGTAAAATGAATTGCAGAAGGAAATGGCAAACCACTGCAGTATCTTTCTCAAGAAAACTCCAATCTTAATGAAGAGTCTGATATATTTGAAAAATGACATAACTGCAATAACAACTAGAAAAAATAAAATTAAAGCCAAAAAGTAATACTGAAAACCAATTACAATAGTATATTGGTTAAGCTATAAAAAGTCATGGTTTCTTTTTATCCATTTATTAAATGCTTGCAATGGGTCAAACAATGTATTTGACATTGACTTAGAAGGGAAAGCAAAAAGCTACCTGACCTCAAGGAGATTACATTTTATTGGAAAGATACAGTATGTAAACAGACCAATCTGAGGAAAAAGGAGTAAGTAATAACAACCAGGGGGCTAAGAAAACCTTTCTATTAGTAATAGTTCTTCACCTCTGCCTTTAAAGTGACAGAAATAGAAAAGTAAGTTTGTAGTACACTATGGGAAAATCAGAAGTCGTCTGGAGCTTCAGGCATTATATGTTATTCTAAAAGCATGTAAAAGATGACATTCTTCCAAAACTAAATATAAAAATCACATCCTTAGTTATTTATGAACATGAATCCTCAAGTGTAGTTTTTAAACAATATATAGTGCTAAAATATCTTTCTTTAGGTCTTGTATAATAAGTAACATACAAGAAATATGTTAGGTTCTGAAAAGAATATATATATATATATATATATATATATATATATATATATAAACAGAATTTTCTAGACTGAGAATTTTTTTTAAATTATATAATTAGACTCTTATAATCTTATAATGTCATATCAGGATGAGACTTTAAAAATTCTCTAGCCCAAACCCATCATTGCACAAATGAGGAAAATGAAGCTCAGAGAGGTCAAGTGATTTGCCCAAGGTCTTGCTGTGTGACCCTGGGCAAGTCATTTCACTCTGTTTTCCCTTTATTAGTAAAGGGCAGATACAGGATTAAAATCTAATCTGAATCTCTAGAGTCCCATATCAGGTCTTTTTTTACAGACTGCAATATAGATTAAGTTTCCATTAAAGAAATACTTTAGTCATTCTACATGAGCCTTTGGATTCAAAGGTGTATCAACAATACCATGAAAAATTTATTTATTGTCATCATCAAATTACGATAAATTGAGTAATGCAAGAGAAGAGGGCAATGAACCACTATTTTAAAATCATAGTGGAGTCTCATAGTGCAATGGTACTTGAATGTGCTATGTCAACAAGAAGTAGAAAGTAGAAAGAAGATAATACAGGATAAAGATTTGTTGTTCAGTCATTTTCAGTTGAGTGACTCTCTGCGACCCCTTTGGGGTTTTCTTAGTAGATACTGGAATAGTTTGGCATTTTCTTCTCCAGTTCATTTTACAGATGATGAAACTGGAGCAAACAGAGTGAAGTGACTTGCCAAGGGTTACATAACTAGTAAGTGTCTAAGGTCAAATATAAACTCAGATCTTCCTGACTCCAGTCCTATGTTCTATCCACTATATCACTTAGCTGCCAATTGTGTCCAACACAGAAATGTATAACCTAACTTCTCTGGGCATTGGTTTCTGCCATATTTTCTAGCAAAAATCAATAGAATTAGCAATAAAAGCAATTAATAATTTTGATATCCCAAAACTAATTAATTTTTTACTCTAAAAATTTAAGTCCATTTCATTTGATCTGTTTTCACTTGGAAATGTAGAGTAGCTAATTTCTAATTTTCTTACAACTAAAGAAATTTTTAGAATTAGATGATCATCTATAACTTATCCCATCTGGTTATTATGAAGAAAGTGCTTTGCCAGTCTTAAAGAGAGTTAGAAATGTCCGTGGCTATCATCATTGTAACCATGACTATCACCTCCATTAGCAGCAGCATCATTAGTGTGTTATCCTTGGTCATGGTGCATTAAAGCTTTAGTTTTATTTGGTTCCTATATTTGGAACACTTACTATCTTTTTCTCTATTCTTTCTTTTGTCAATGTTTAATTTGATACTGCTAATATTCTGTGTTCTCTAAAACATTTTCATAATTAAGATGACTAGTCACCCTTACATCCTCATGGCGACAGCCCAAGACCCTGAGTCTAAGAGTTTTAGGAATAGAAAGTCTACCTACTCAGTACCTGCAGCCATCACTTGGCAAAAGACCCTCCCTCCCACCTTTCACATCCTGTAGCTACCACTGCTGAAAAACCTAAAAAAAAAATGTAAGTTCTTGCCACCAAAGTCTCTGACACTGTCAAATGGTTCTACATCAGAAACTGATGGGATTTTATCAAGAGAAATGATATTATGAGAAAAACATTACCATCTGTTTTGCTGCTGTACTCTAAGGACGATAGGGCCTTTCCATTTGACTTGCAGTTAAAAGCTTCCATATGTGTGGTCACTCATTAATATGAGCTCCTTGAGAGCATGGGCTGATTCACTTTTCTATTTGTGTTAGCTCAGTACTTTGCATTGAGTAAATGTTTAATAATGTTTTTTTTAAAATTGCTTTCTTTCACTCAAACTGACACTTTGAGAATTCTTTTGTTTACTTGACATGGTGTTTTACTTTTTCTGCATTTAGGTTTTTGAATGGGAATTTTAGAAGAATTGAACAATTATAAAAGAAGTGACGGTGAAGAGAGAATTTATCCAGTTTAAAAAATAAGGTGTATATTAGTAAAAGCCATGACATAGCATAGGAAATGCAAAGATAATGTTTCCCTACATCCTTTCCTCAATTCTGAGCTCAAAAGTCTTTGCAAGTTCAAGCTCAAATACATAATATTAATGAACAGCTATCTTGAAGAGAAAACTTTGATCTTATATAATGTGAAATGATATTTTATACACCTTGGAAAATTATGAATCAAAATGTGACTTCAACTTTTTAAGGAAAGGTAGCAATATCTCTTTGGAAATTAACATCTATGAAGGAGTCAACCATCTGTCTAGTGACTGGATCTCTCCAAATTCATGCTCTGGTGCAACTGCCAGATTTAATGACCTCTTCTATTACTATATACCATAGTAAGGAGCATAAGGTATGCCAGGAGCTTGAAAGATTTAAATTGAATTAAATGTGAGGGAGAGCAGAGAGGAGATCTAAGAATCTTTTATCTTTAAAACTATGCCATCTGTTTCAATATTCTTAATGTTAACAATAAGTGCTCTTTTATAGTCAAAAAATATACCCTCTTTGAGGTAATGAGAAAAAAAAGAAAGAAAACATAACTCTAAGCAACAATACTTATAACTTGAGCAGCTTTCTTGATCACAATTTTTAAATATGTTGGGCACATATTTAATTATTATGCTGATACATTATTTTAATCTGATGGTCTAACACTCTTTGGGGGATGAGTGTTCAAATTTCCATAGAAAGAAACACAATCAACGAAGAGGTTTTTGCATAAATTCTCATGTCTTTTTAATTACCCAAATAATGGTAGTGCCTACAATGAAAAGTATCACTAAGTATACTCCTTAGGAATAAGCAGTGCTTGAAGATTGGCTGTTTATTTGTCATATGAAGAAATAAGGCATAGCATTTAATACACACCTGATTTATCATATAATACCAAATTTAACAAAAATATATTTGTTAGTATAAAATAATACTTTTGCTTTAAGTCAATTATAATATATATGTGTGTGTGTGTGTGTGTGTGTGTGTGTGTGTGTGCATGTGTGTGTGTGTGTGTGTGTATATATAATTAAGGTTTTGGAGTCAGGAAGACCTAGGCTCCATCCCTGTCTCTGGCACAGGTTGATGGTGAGGCTGTGGGCAGACATCTAAACTTTCAGTATCCCTCATCAGCTCTTGAAGACTAAGTTATTGAGCAAGTATGCTCTACATCCATAGAGAGAGCTTCCATTCTGGGACCTTATTAATATGTTTCTGGGATCATATTAATTAAATCATTCAAAAATGACTTTTGGTAGATATTATAATGAAAAACAGTCTATTCAACAGTATAGCTATAGATTTCCAATAAAGTACTATTCTGCTGCCTCACAGTGGTCTAGAAGTTACCCTCAGTTCTCTAACATTTTTCCAATGAGATCTAATCTCAGAAAGGTCCTATACCAATGTAGATAGACATAATCCACTGAAAACTTCATGAAATGGTAACTTTTCTAGTCACAAAAATTCTCAAATATCTTTACTAAATTTTGGGGGGGTAAGCAATTTGAATAGTAAGTCCTATATTGATGAAGTGATAGTTCCCTCAAGTATGCTTAACAATTAAATTCATAATACCTGACCCTGGAATCACATAAATGAGTTCACATTTACTTTTCTCACTTACTTGCTATGTGACCTTGGTTAGGTCACTTAACCAAATCTTTCAGATTTTTCTGTAATATGGGGATAATGGCATTCCCTGCCTCACAGGGTTACTTATAAATCAGATTAGATTGTATTCATGTTTGCATGCATGCTCACATACATGTATGTATACACATGTCATATATATACAAATTTCACATGTGCACACATATATAACAAAATTAAGTTTTACATATCTATATATAGATCTTTGCAAACCTTAAAGTATTATACATATTTGAAATTTTATTATTACTGTTTCATTATTATTTATCTCAAAGATTTATGAGGAACAAGTGATATAATTTATATAAAGTGCCTTAAAAACTTTAATATCCTATAAAAGTACTAGTTATCATTATCATTATTATTATTACTATTATATTATCATATTCACCAGGTACTCCAACAACACCTAAAAACATTCATTAAGTACCTACTAACTACAAAGCACCTTGCTAAGTATTCAGAGAATACATAAAATTTAGGAAAAAGTTGTTTTTTACTTTCATGAAGTTTACATTTGGAGAGAATAAAAGTTCACAAGTAGACAATCAAAAAAAGTAATGTCATGCTTAGAGATATGTTATTTGGAACCCACTTTATCAAAAAAGTAGAAATGTTTTACTAGAATCTTTGCTAGAAATTCTAGGGGAATGTAAAAAAGAAAATCTTATTTTTTTGCTCAGTGAAGCAAGAAAATGCTTTCATGATTTGTGAAAATAAGTCTCTAATTCTTAGGAAAACAAGTCATGGAATGGCATCTTTAATACAGAGAATACAAGAAGTAAGCACAAATCATCACTACCAAGTAGTACCTTCCTATGGCTTAAGCAGATCAAACATTTATTTCCAGTTTCAATAGCTTTTCAAAATGTGGTAGCTCATGAGCATCTTAGCAAGCATTGTAGGAGATGTAGAGAATTGGCCATTCAAGTATTTTTTTCCTTTTCTTAAATAGAGACAACAGCAACAAAGGAAATCCAAAAGTTTGATCTCTCAAATTTTGCTCTCTCTCCTCTTACTGATTTCTTTTAATCCTTTATCTCACCAGTGTTGATATGTCCCAAAGCTCTTTTCCTTTTCCTCCCTCTACTCTCTCCCTTTTCCCCTTTAGCAATCTAATCTAGTTGTCTCTATCTGAAACTGAATATAATGTATTTAATTTCAAATAACTTTCAAATCTAAATCTTCAAGGTTTTTCTTCAAACTTCCGCTTTACATTTCCAACTTTATAGAATCTTTCCCTCACTCTTGCTGATATCTCAAAACATGAAAATTGAACTATCATTGCTCCCCTTAAAACATGGGTAGAGAATCTTTCTTCTGCCAATGGCCATTTGAATATTTATAACAACATTCCTGGGCTATATTTGGTCAAACGTTTAATTAATTCACTCCTTAAAACATACTAGTTTGGTTGAATTTTAAGTCCCCCACCTGGGGTTGCCTTGGTAACACCAGAGAAATAGCTCCCTCAGCCTGGGGTTCCCCAGCTATTCCATAAAACTTTCCTTTCTCCTAAATTTTTCTTTTTTTATTAGTATAACCATCTTCCTGATTCTGAAGCTTAAAATTTTAGAATTCTATTTGATTTACTCATTTCCTCACCCTCTAAATTTACTTAGTTGCTAAGTTTTTCAATTACACCTCCAAAATATCCTTATACTATATTTTCTTTGATTCACTCTACTGGCACAATCCTACTTTAGTTTCTTGTTACTTTTTAAGGATCATTTAATAGTATTGCTGGCTCAAATTTCTACCTGATTTCTAATTTTTCTCCTCAGGACTGTCTATGAAACTTGATTAAGGCATTGCACTAACAATTAACAATAGGTAGCTAGTACTTAGTTCTTTTAAATATGCAAAGCAATTTACTTACAAGTTAACTCATTTGCTCTTCACAACAACACTGTGAGGTTGGATACTATTGTCATTCCCATTTTACAGAAATACAAAATAAATTTAAAAATCTCCAATGGTGCCAATTTCTTCATTTGTATTATTCTAGAAAATAGGGTAATCTTTACTGATGTCTTGATTTTAACATTTGATAAATTAATTCTTTTTTTTAGATAATTTTTTTTGGGCAGGGCAATGGGGTTAAATGACTTGCCCACGGTCACACAGCTGAGTAAGTATTAAATGTGTGAGTCTGGATTTGAACTCAGGTCCTCCTGACTCTAGGGCTGGTGCCCTAATCACTGTGACACCCAACTGCCCCTGATATAATGATTTCTGAAATGCATAGTTTTATTGAATTTTTGTTAGTATCAATATTTTATTAAGAAATATGTTTCTATCTTACTCAACTTTAATACTACATTTTAGGATTATAAAACATATAAGATTTGTTTTGTTTGGTTAAGGGTAACATTTTGCTATTTTAAGCCCATTTACTGGTGTATACACTGAGATGCCCTCCTTTCCATCCCCATGCTTAAAAACTTGACTTAGTTGGATGATTCTTGTCCTTCTTCTATGGAAGAAGGCCAAAATGATATCACTTGACTTGTAGGTTTGAAAAGAAGTAAAAAGAACGTTTCAGAAATAGCATTAAGGTTCATTGAAAGTTAAGACAATATGAAATTACTATTCCAGGCTGAATATGTGGCTCCAACCTTACTTCTCAAAGTCACTATTACCATGTTTATCATTTTCCACATAATGTGTACAGGGCTGCCAAAAGTTTCAGTGGTCAGGGCAGCTAGGTGGTACAGTGGATAGAGCACCAGCCCTGGAGTCAGCCCTGAGCTCAACTCAGGCCTCAGACACTTAATAATAATTACCTATTTGTGTGGCCTTGGGCAAGCCACTTAATCCCATTGCCTTGCAAAAAACCTAAAAAGAAGTTTCAGGGTCCTGAATGTAAAATAAACTTCATAAAAGAAAACCAAAAAAATGTCATTTTGTTCAATTGAAATATATCAATCATCTACACAAACACAAATCTTGTGTGGTATAAAAAACAAAAAATATATATAATATATAAATATAAAAATAAATAATATCAATTAATTACTATTATAATGATTACATATTATATATTATTATAAATAACAAAATATAAATAATAATAAATAAAAATATAAATATAAACATACAAATACACACATTCATACATAGTTTCTGAATAAAGATAAAGTTCTTCAATCTGGATTACCATACATCTTTAACCTACATTTTTTAGATTTACTTCATAGTATTCCCTTTCGAGATTCATAGTTGTACTATTGGACAAATTCAAAGAATAATGCTTTATTTTTTTCTTTGAGCTCCAAGTTTACTAGGAAATAACTTCTTTTGGCTCCTGAAAGCTTAGTCAAGAGATAAGATAATTCAAATCCCTAATATTTCAGATCTCTTCTAGTTTTTGGCTCCTCCTTAGTGCTTTGTTAAGATTCCAATAAATTGATCAATCCGCATGCTCTTTAAAATTGCTTATTATGTGCTAGTCATTGGGGATAGAAATTCAAGATATATATTGCCTATAATCAAGGAATTAATGTTCTCATGGAGAAAAAACAAGTGCACTTACAAAAACATACAGAATAAATATGAAGTGAATAAATACAAAGTGGTTCAATAGAAAGGTGTGTTTTGGCAGTACACTGATTCTTGGCAGCATGCTTCCTGATCCTCTCTCTTCTCTAACCTGTTCCTTCTTTAAACTACAAATTACAATAGCATAAGGACAGAAATTTAGTCTAATACCTTGGTGCCAATCACCTATTGCTTCCAAGAAGAAAATGAAGAATGCTGAGTTTGACATTCAAAGTTCTTTATAACCTGCCCCCTCCTATCTTCCTAGTCT
The DNA here is from genome assembly GCF_037893015.1 of Macrotis lagotis. NCBI lineage: Eukaryota > Metazoa > Chordata > Mammalia > Peramelemorphia > Peramelidae > Macrotis > Macrotis lagotis. The sequence continues at coordinate 99,345,548 of NC_133660.1, read as the reverse complement.
TCTTATACCTCACTTTCTAACTCATACTCATTGATCCAGTGATCCTGGCCTCCTTCCTGACTGTTCCATGAACAAGGCATTTCATTTTTAGGTTCTGGGGATTTTCTCTGGCTTTTTTATAAGCCTAGAAAATTCTCCTCCTTTAATTCAGATATATTGTCCTCCCCAGATTCCTTTTAAGCTCTAATTTTAGTCTCACTTTTTCTCTTTTTTAACCCATCTTATTATCAATGCCTTCCCTCTTTTAATTGCATGTTATTACCCCTTTAGATTGTAAATTCTTTGAGAATGGAGTTAGTCCCTCTTTAGGGGCCCAGTATAGTGCTTAACAAAGGTTTGTTGAGTGATTGATTGATATAAAGGATCTTATCTGTCTTTCTGTCATTCTTATCTTAGGCCTACCCAGTTTCTACAGCAAGAGCCCTGGACTCAGTACAGGAAGGATTCCTCCCTGACAAAATGAAGTTTGATCACTTTAGTTAGTGAACAACTCTTGAACTCACTTTTTTGACTGGTAGAAAAGGAGAAAACTCAGAATGACAAGTAAAAGAAATGTTGATATATTGTAAGAAAATTATTCTCTAGAGTGTTTTAATGTTTTAAGTGATTATTGCTTTAATACTGTTAGCATAAACACTAAACTTTGTTTGATATTCACCATGGAAATTTTTCTTTCTTTGAGAATGCTAAAAATTGGAACTTCAAAATAGCTTGTGTCAGAGAGAGTTTTCAAAGGTACCTGGAATGTCTGTTTTGGATGTTTCTTTAACCAGAAAAATTCAGAATTAGATATATTCAATTACTATTTTTGACAGGTTTGTCTTTAAAATTTAAATACATTTATGATTTTTTTTTTCAACAGGAAGTTGGGGGAGAGAGGTCACTAGATTTGGGGAATCAAGAAAGAGCTCATGTAGAAAATGATATGTGAAATGAATCTTAAAGAAGAGTTAAGACTGTTCAAACTGACTTGAAGGGGAAGAACATTCCATTAGATTAAATCTAGAAGGCAAGGATTGTCTTTTGCCTCTTTTTTGTATTCTCAGGATTTAGGGCAGTATCTGGTACATAGTAATTGTTTCATACTTGTTTATTGAAGCCTTTATTTTAGGAATGTAAACTAATCAGTGGAAAATAACAGATGGGTGATGGAGTGTTATTGGATGTTAAACTCCTTGAGAAAGAGAGAATGATCTGGGGAGGAGGGGTTCAACATATTTATAAGCACATATTTGAATTCTGACTGACCAACTGAAAAGAGGAAAACTTTGCTGAGGCTAGAAGGTAGGACTGGAAGTATACTGGGGAGTATCTCTTGAAGGAGTACTCAATCCAGACCTCTTTGGGTATAAATCTAATGTACCCTGAGAGTGTTTTTAATACTCCAAGTTGCTCATTAATGGGTCTTGCCACCTTCCCCATAATTGGTAATTAATTTTTCTTTTTTAAATTGATAAATTATTTTATTTTTTCCAATCACATGTTATATAAGTTATGCAATATTAATTCACAAGAATATTTATGTTACATAATTTTCTTTCACCCTCCTTTCCCACCACCCTCCTCTCAGTGGCAAACAGTAGTGAATGTTGTAACATATACATTTGTGCTTAATATACTTACATATTAGTCATTTTCTGTCTGAGGAATTAGGACCAAGGGAAAAGAAAGAAAATCATGGGATAGGAAGGAAAAATGTTGAGAAATTTTTAAACAAGTAAACACACTGTTTAGTCAGATTTTGGAATTTTTTCTTTGCTTTTTTTTGCTTAACTAATTGATAATTAGGGATAAGGGAGATTCAGAACTGATCTGGTTACTCACAGTCTATTCTGACTATATCACTGGATTTGAGGTACTTGAGACTTCTAATTCCTACCACTTACTACTTTCTCATTATTCCTACTCTGACTTCATTGTTCTTCTTCTCTAACCTCAATTCAATAATATATCAATTCAACTCAACTATCCTCTTTAAGAACCATTTATATGTGTTCTTTTTTCCATTATTGTACATCTTTTGTAAAATTATTTCTTGAATCTCTGTGTTTGAACCCAAGCAATGACTTTCATACATATCATTTTTCAGTCAAACTGGATTACTCTTCACCTTCCACTCTCATCTTGTCTTTATTCTTTTCTATGCTTGTGCTAAGGACACTAAGGAAGTTGGAAATAGATTCCTTTTATCTTATGCATCTCCACCTGTTGAAATTCTTTTCTTCCTTTATGATTCACCTCAGGTCCTGTCCCCAACATGAAACCTTTTCTGATTCACCCAGGATGATGTCTGTCTCCTCAGTTTTCTCACTATACTTTAAATGCACGTTGTCTTTTCCACTTAGAGTTTAATTTTCATCATAGTTATTTATGTACTTTTCTTATATCCCTTTTTAGATTATATCTTATTTGATAGTAAAACTTTGCCTTATTTTATTATTATATCTCAAGTATTTTGTAGAGTATTTTGCATGTAGAAGATAGGAAATATAAATTTACTGATCTGAGTTCATTTTAGCCCCTGAAAATGTCAGGAAGTCTCAAAACACCCATTATATTAAATAAATAAAATATTTAAATATAGCACCTACTAAGGGCCAGACACTGCTTTCAGTGGTGGGTATTTAAATAAAGAAAAACAACTAGTCCCCACTCTCAGGGAGTTCACAGTTGAAATATAACAGCATTTATGCCGGTGTTGAAGGTAGGAAGAATTTAGATGAAATTCCATCTTTGTCATTTACATGAAAACTGCATGACCAATCTTAAAATAGGGGTGATATTAGTTGTAGTTCACATGTCAGGGAGTGGTTGTGAGGAATAGATGAGATAACTTATGTAAAATGCTTTGCAAACCTAAAAGTACAATATAGAGGCCAGCTGATATTATTTCAAACAATTCTATTCAGCTCAATTCAGTCCCATCACAAATTTGAAAATGGAATGCTCTCTTAGTACCATAATTCTTCCAGATTTCCCTTATTTTTACTATCCATCTTTGTATACAAACTATTCCTCTTTTTTTGCAACTCCCCTTTTTGTTGCAAGCTTAGCAATAAGTGACAAGTACAAACTATTTATATATACATATACATGTATATATAATCACTTACCATTTAGCATAGCCCTTGTTGTCCCCAGAAGACCATTATATCATTTTAAGTTATAAAGCACTTCTCATTAAGTTATTTCATTTGATACTGACAATAACTCTGTAAAGTTAAATGTGGCAGATAGTATTATCCCCATTTTACAGAAAGGAGAAAGGTTAAGTGCCTTATCATAATCTAATGCAAGTAAATGTACTTGGAATAGAAGCCAAAGCTCATATCTGCAGTATTCTGAGAAACTTTGCCTCAATCCTAAGGAGTGGCCCTCTTATGTTTCTCAAATAAGACTTTAAATTTACTGAAATTCCAAAAGATATGTGATAGTTTGAGTAGAGAAATATTGAATTTTAATAGTGATGGAAAGTTTAAGCAAGAACAAGGCAAATGTCATGGGTAAAAACATAGTCCACGAATCAGAATGGAATTTATTTATTTAATTGGAAGAAATCTCAGGGCTACCTTATCAAATACATACTCCACAACAAATCCTATTGCATTTAAACTCTACTTGAAGACTTCCATTAATGGTCACTCACCATCTCCCAAGCCAGTCTAATAATTTTTCAACAACTCTAATTTCTAGGAATGCATTTACTTAATTTTATTTTTTTATGTGAAACCTAAATGTGCCTCTGCAGTTTCTTTCCATTGCTCCTTATTCTGCAGTTAAACAGAGATATCATATACCCCTTGAGCTTTCACTTTTTCAGGCTAAATATGCCTAGTTCTTTTAACTGATACTTATACAAGAGATCCTCCAACCCTTTCTTAAAGGGCCTAATGACTGATAAAAGTCCTCTAAAAGGCTGAATTATCTCCTTAACTGAAGAATGAAGTACAAATTACCATAAATATTAGACATAAAGGGAGGGGAGAGAATTAGTCTTTCTCAGTGACATAGTTACTAGTCTGCTGCTGTCGATGGTAGTGGTGATGGTACTTTGTTCTATAAGAAGAATGATGTCATTAGAAAGGTGATGTATTCATGAGGAGGAAGAGGTGGAGTATTGCCCAACTGGAATTAGTTGGTTGGATTTCCAAGGGGTCAACTATTGCTACTATTACTCATAGTTTGTTGTTCATACTTCTATTTCAAAGAAGAACAACATCAAGAGGTGATATCTTGACTTGTGAGTGAATTGATTATAAGTGAGGTAGAGATGGACAAAGTCATCAGTCTCACTCTTTCCTTTAGGGCCATTGGATTCCATCAGAAAACTTAGACTGGTAATGGGTTCAGGATGCAGTAGGAAACATTAGCTTAAAAAGCTTCAGTTTGTCTGAGGCACTGCTCATTTAACAAAGACTAGGTAAGAATTGCCGCAAAAGAAAACTTCTTTTACCTACTCAAAAAAATTCAGGCTGGAAGGGGAAAACCCTCAGAGTTTCTGGCCAGAATAGAAACAATTGTTTTTTCTACTCACCCTGAGTTATTAAAACCCAAACAATGAGACAGTTTACTAGTTAAAATTCAGAGAAACAGGTACACAAATCTATTCCCTGAGGGTCCACCAAAACCCACTCGAGACTCTTTTTTTCTCTCTTTTCTGTTAATAGAAAGTATATGTGAAACAATTTTAGTTAATTTATGCTTTCTAGACTTTGAAGTTGTTACTTAATAATAATCAAACTTTAATGCCACAGCACTACCTAAATTCTAAAATGACTTCACATTACATTAAAGGCATTGTAGGTGGGTAGTGCAGTGTGACTTAGATTGTTGCATAATGTAATGACTACCATGTTTAAAGAATGAATCTGAAAAACTGCCAGCTAGTGAAGAACATCCTCCCTTCATGTTCCTCAGTAAGGACTATGAAATAGAACATAATTAAAATGAAAAAAATTAACTTTCATTTTAATTTTTAATTACTCAGAGTCTGTAGAAATATGTTGTAACTAATTAACTGTGCACACCCGTGGTCTACATCTTTTAATTAAAAGCTGTCACTACACAGTAAAATCTACTATGGTATCTTAGAAATATATAAAAGGCTTTAGGTCATGTTCTAGGACATTTTAAATAGATTTTAATGAGAGGAATGGAATGCATGGTCAACCATTTTGGACCAGTTAAGAAAAATCAAAAGTTATAGATTTTAGAAACTAGAAAGTGTATTGCATGTCAAAACTTCTGACAGGCAAGATGATTAACACTTTCACCTCTACACAAAGTCATTATGGCTGATATATGTGCTGACTAAAGTGGAAAATGGTCCCATAAGAAAACCATTTCTAAAAAATATAGTGATACATTATAAATATGGTTTAAAATTTTTCCAAATGTTCATCACTCCTTATTCAGATGATAAGAAAAAATAAGAAAAGTAATTTTGAGAAACAAATTACAGACCCATCAACTGAGAATAGTTGAAGAAACTGTGGAATAAGAATGCAATATCAAAAGAAAACAAGAATATCAGGAATGCAATGAAATGTTGGAAAGCTTAGACAAATAGATGGAGCCAGTAATAAGTAGAACCAGGATAGTATATAGGATAAATGTGATAATGAAGCTTAAGAAAACTGAAAAAAGATAAAAGCCAAATTTTTAGAAACAAGAAAGGCCAATGTTGGTCCTAGAGAATGAACAAAGAATAATTCCTCTCTCTTGACAGAAAGGTAAAGACTACAGGTAGAGAGTTACTATATGAGTTAATTTGCTTAACTGTTTTTTGTTACTGGGGAGGATATGTCTAGGAATAATTGACTTAAAACTAAAATAATAAAATAACATTTATCAAGGGTGATCATTTATCTTCATGTTTCCTGGGGGTAAATATTTATTGAAAACAGTTTATCTTATCAGTCCAATTTAGTCAAGATTATTATTATTATAACAGAGTAATGCAATGATTTATAGAATAAACAAAATTATTTTTGTAATAACTATATAGTGAGCAGCTCATCACATCTCTGTTTCAGAAAAATAACTGACCTCACAGTCAGAGAGACTTGAGGTCAAGTCCCAGCTCTGACATATACTGATTATGTGATCCTGAGTTTGCTAAACCTATTAGTTCCCCTAGAGTTTTTTGAGAATATAGGTTTCAGAATAGTTAACTGTACTGATAGAGAGCTTTTCACAATAAGGAGTTCCCTACATCAATGAAATTACAAATCTGGTCCAAATAAATTCTTGCATACAAGTAAATATGTATATATGTATACATTCACACACACACACACACACACACACACACACACGCACATGAACTTTTTTCCCCCTTAACATTCTTAAGATTGTTAATTTCTTCCAGTGGAGAATTGTCTATAGAAAAATTAATTCTTTCCTCCTAGTAAAGATCTACTTATTATGGGTAGGACAAATAAGGCCAGCAAAGAAGATAAACTATACTGATTATTGTGCTATTTCTCTTGTCTTGAAATATTACCTGAGAGGATGAGAGACTGATGCTACTGCCTGTGTGATCTAGGAATGCAAAATAGAATTGATAACTTTAGTGCTGGCAGTGAATTGCTCTTTACAAGTTACCCATTTTATTTTATTTTTTAGCTTTAGAGAAAGAAGAAAAAGATCTTGCCTTTGAGTTTTAGTTTTCACAACACTTGGGAATTATGGACAGAAACCTTTAAATAATGCACAGTAGATTAAAAAAAGACAAATCCTTAGGAAAAAACCAAAGATGAACATATCACACTACTTCAACTTCAAATGATCTATATTCTTGTTGTTTTCTTGATAAATCATTTATAATACATGATTTCTTGAGACAGCAGGCCTTTCTAGGAAGGCCTTCCACTTTAAAAATAAATCATCAGGTAACATTTTACTCACATAAAGATTTTAAAATTTTTTTTGAGTTTTCCCTCTTATACATGATGTATTCTGAAAATTCAAAGAGACTCCAAGAAGATTCTGTTTAGCCAGATACTAAACCCAGAATTAAATCCTTAAACACTAACCAATGAAAATATTAGTTCTCTTTTGCAACCTGACTTACTAGTACAAATAGCTAAACATACATTAAGTTAACCAGAGTGATAGGGCAATGGAATCTGTTTAAGTAGAGGAGGCTGAGGATAAGGGTTCACTTGCATTCAGGAATTCTGAAGAGCAGTAGAATTAAAGACTAATTGGATGTCTTCATTAAATTGAATGCCATTTCAAGGGAAGCAGATCACCATGTTACTTTAGGTGAGGAGAATTAACTCACATCAAAAAGAAAACAGATGGAACCTTCCATAAAGAATAGAAGTAAGATCAGGTCCATGAGTTGTTGCTACATAGGAAGACATAGGGAGACTGTCTTAAAAAACAATTCCAGAGATTAAACCATGTTTTCAAGGTTTCAAGAAACATTCAGTTTCTCTACCTGTGGAACAAGGGGTCTTCATAATGGAATGCAATTCCTCCAAATAAAGCAATAAATGCAAGATAATACAATAAATTTCCTAATAAAGGTCTCACCAGTAAGATCTGAAGAACAGACCAAGCTAATAATACATTGATTAATCATGAGTTATATGCAAGATGGGCAATTAGATGTGCAGATAAATTACCTGTTCTGGAATCAGGAAAACAAGTTAAAATGTGGTCTCAGACATTTAATAGTACCACAGACAAGTCACTTAACCCTGTTTGCCTCAGTTTCCTCATATGTAAAAAGAGTTTTAGAAGAAAATGGCAAACCACTCCTGGATCTTTGCCAAGAAAACCCTAAATGGGGTCAGACATGACTGAAATGATAAAGTAACAACAACAGAAACTCTTTTATCTTGAAGATAGAAACTCTTCTGCTTAGCATTTAAAGCTCTTCACAGTGTAACTTCAACCTGTCTTTCCAATCTACTTGCACACCTCCACATTGCAATTAAATTGTGAAGTAAAATGGTTATTTCCCAAATCACCATCTCCATGCCCTCTCAAGCTTGGAATGCTCTTTTTTTCCCCCATTCCTACCTCTGAACCAAGACTCACCCCAGTGATAACTTTTAATGAAAACTTTTCCTAATCTTCTGAATTGTTAAGGATTTTTCCTCTTATCAAATTTCATAGTATTTCAGTATGCATGTCAATGTAGACTTTGGACTTTAGAAATTGCAAGATACAATCTCTTCATTTTACAGATGAAGAAAGAGAGATCCAGAGAGGATAGGTAATTTGTCCAAAGTCATACAGGGAGAAAGTGTCCAAAATAATAAGTGCTTGATGACTGAATTGGATAAAAATGAATACTATTATAGTTGGTCAGGATCTTATGGAACTTTTATTCAGTCTCATTTTACAAATGAAGAAACTAAATCTTAGAGCAGCTAAATAACTTCTTCAGGGCACAAGGCTAGTAAGTGACTAAACTCTTCATTCCATTCTTCTTACAATGTTGTACTTTTATGTGAGAAAATAATTGTATCAGATACATAAAGGGTCATGTATTTAATCAATTAAATGATTATTGTTTGGTTAACTGAATAACAGATGTAATGTTATTAAATGTGTTATCATGAGCATTAGGGACATAATTAAATAACTACCATCCCTAATTTGGTAGGAATAATCTGTAGTACAGATTTGGCATTTAGTCTTCTAAAAAGTAAGTTCATTCTATGAACCATATTTAAAGAAAAATGGCAAACATTTTCTCTGAATAGTGACATTATGAAAAATGAATATTTGACTCCATGTACTTTCTTGACACTTCTATCAGAGATAAATCGCTGATTAATAATAGCTGTGTGTTCTTAGACAAGTCACTTAGTCTCTAGGGGTTCTAAGGTAATTCTCCCAGACTAAATATTGTATAGAAGGAACCACCCATCATTGTAGGCAGAGTTTTCTTTCCTAGAAGTTCCATGTGTTAATGAAATCCCAGATCCAATTCCTTTGCCTTACCCTAAGTTTCATGAAGTCAAGGTTTGTTTTTCACTTGTGTCTTCACAGCATCACCAGCAACTAAAATGGGGCCATGCATCTAGCGGGAGCTTAATAAATGCCTATTGAATTGCATCGAACTGAATGTAGATTATGTACAGCCTAATTTTGACTTTTCACTTTCTGCCCCAGGCAGACATTAAAATAATTCAAATCCAATTAAAACTGTCTGTTTCGGTTGCACTATAGGGACAAAGCAGTCAGCTCTTGTCAGTGGAAATAACATTAAATGTGTCATTCACCCTTCAGTAGGAAGAGCCCAGTTTGTATCCAAGCAATCAACTTTGGTGATAAAATATGCAAGAAGTTTGTCTAATTCAAATGCTCCAGAATCCTGTAAATGTTCACCATGACAAGTTTTGAAAAGCTGGTAATCACTGAGACTGTGAAAAGCATGTCAGAGGTAATGTTGGAGGTGTCAAAATATAACACAAAGCAGGAACACTAAAGGATCCTTTCTGGATATAACTCCCAGATTCACTCAACAACCTTTGACAGTGATTGTTTCAGCTCTTATATACTTAAAATAAAGGATTCAATAAGCAAATTCATATTTATACCATAAAAGTATATCTAACCATTTGAGTGTTTTATTGTTATAATACATTCAAAAAAGCTGCTGATGGACTCTAATTCTTTTGGAGATAATTTAAAGGAAATTTAATTTGCTTGAACATTTTAAGTGTAAATATTCTCTTTTTTTAACATTTAAAATAAATTCTTCTAAATACCATAAATATCTAACATAGGGACATATTGGTATTTAATCCATATGTAACATTTAATGGCATTCCTTTCTTGCAACTAAGTATCACATTCTAGTAAATTTAGATGTGGGAAAAAAAGTCGTTATATTTTAACCAGTGACTTTCTTTAGACAGAAGTAAGTTGCAGCTACTCGTTAAAGTATCATGCCTCTTTAGAGAAGAGATTGGCAAAACTAATCAATACCTTTGCCAGGAAAATCTCAAATGGTGTCATGAAGAGTCATACAGGACTGAAATAACTAAACATAATAAAGTACCTGTGATCCCACGTATATGTTTTCCATTTTGGACACAGATAATACAATGAAGTTGGAATTTAGGAAGTAAAATAATATTGTGATTCTGTCCAGTCCTAAACCAAGCATCACCCCTCTTGAATAGAAATGAGCATGATTTCCTGATCAGGAACCAAAACACTATGCCATTTGGCATACCTGTGCCACATCAGGTCACATAGCTCCCCTGAAAACTACATGAAAGAACTTTATTCCATAGAAATTTTCTTCAATGACTACAAATCACATTTAGACATAGGCCATATTGTCCCAAAGCATCTACAGAGAAATTAATACTTTATTAGCAAAAAGGAAAATATAACTGATAAAAGTTCTAAAACAATAAGTTAAAATTATTATTCAAAAGAATTATTGTACAAATAAATGCACATTTATCAAGTACTTATTATTTGAAAAGCAGTGTGCTAAGTGTTGAAGTTACAAATACAGGCATTAAACATATTACAATATCTTTTTTTCCTTTTTTTAGTTTGTTGTCCTTCCACTTTCATCCTTAAATGTTCTTGTGATATTATAGTTCAGTGGGATACCATGCCAAGTTTTACGCAAACATCACTGTTCCCTGTACTTTCTTACTATTTATGAAACAATTTTCTCATAAACTTTTATCATCCTTCTCTGTTCTGTTTTATAAAATCTGACATGTTAATATGACTCCAAATGATAGAATATCACAAACTCTGCAGAATCAAAATTGTGAATCAGCCTAGGGGCAATGTAGAGATTCATGGAGGGGGTAAACAGATTGTACCATATTACTAGTAATGAAGTGCATGCAAAATAAATAGTGGTATAAAATATATCATTAAGGTATAAGAGAGAAAAAAAAAAGGTGGGTTATTCATGTAGCAATTGAAAGGGGAAAATGATAGACAGCCTGTATACTGCATCATTACTTGAAAAAGAAGTCCTGAAGGAAATGCTGAGCAGATTTTCTTCCATGGAGAATTTGGGGAAAACAAATTATGAGAAGGTATGAATCAACTTTAATTTACACCAAGCACTTGTAGTTGTTGTTATTATTGAGTCATGGCCATCTTTTCATGATCCCTGGACCACAGCATATAAATACTGTCCATGATTTGTTGTTGTTGTTGTTTTGGGCAAAGATACTTCAGTAGTTTGTTGTTTTCTTCTCCAACATATTAGGGCAAACACATGTTAAGTGACTTGTCAAGAGTCACATAGTAAATGTCTGAGGTTAACTTTGAACTCAGATCTTTCTGAGTTCCAGTCTTCGAGGTCTAGCACTCTATCTACTGAGCTATCTAGCTGTTCACAGTTATATTTACTATATGATATATATATATATATGAGAGTTAATAAAATTTCTTTATATTATATATATGTACCATATGCATTTACCATTTAAGATATGTATATTATATATCATATTGCTTGTGAGTTATATCTATATTAAATATATTGAATATAATTTCACTGGTGCAGATCACAGCTCTTTCATTTCTTCTCATTAATCATTTGCAATTGTCTCAAAATTCTCCATTGAGGAATAGATCTAGGATATTAAGGATTCCTCCCACCCACATCTCACACACACACACACACACACACACACACACAAACACACATTCGAGTTCTATTTTAATTTTTATAAGATATGCAAGGTGTTTTAAATTTTGCCAAGGAATATTAATCTGTTTTAGATTATAGTTTCATACTGCATAACTTTTGGAATTCAAAAAAACATTTTTAATGAACTAAAAAATATATATATATACATATATATATATTAAAGATACTATGGATTTGGTTTAAGACCACTTCAATAAAATGATATTAAATAAAATGAGTCACATGAATGGATATCAAGGTTATGTTTATACAACACTATCCACATAGACACTGAAGTCTATTAAATGTGTAATTGTATTATGTCTAAAAATTAAACTATATCTAAAAAATTATGTCTAAATTAAACAAATACTTTGTTGCTAAAAAAAATAATGCTAACCATCATCTGAGCCTTCAGCTGGTAGTAAACATTTTGCTAGTGGAAGGTTTAGCCTAGATGTTGATGGCTGATCAGGATGTGGTTGCTGAAGCTCAGATTGGCTGTGGCAATTTCTTAAAATAAGACAGCAATGAATTTTGCCATATCAATTGACTGCCTTTCATGAAAGATTTTTCTGTAGCTTGTGATGCTGTCTAATAGCATTTTACCCAGAGTAGGACTTCTTTCAAAACTAGAATCATTTCTCTCATACCCTTCCATCAACTAATTTTATGTATTTTTTTTTTAGGTTTCTTGCAAGGCAATGGAGTTAAGTGGCTCACCCAAGGCCACACAGCTAGGTAATTATTAAGTGTCTAAGGTCGAGTTTGAACTCAGGTACTCCTGACTCCAGAGCCAGTGCTCTATCCACTGTACCACCTAGTGGCTCCTGTGTAATATTCTTCAGTGTTTATGTGTCTCAGGTAATAGAAAGGTGCAAAAAGAGAGAAAGAATAGAGTAAATGGCTGGTTGGTGAAGTATTCAGATTACGTACAAAATTTATCAATTAAGTTTATCTTATTATATAGGTGGAGTTTGTGGACTCTAAAATAATTAGAAGAGTAATATCAAAGATCATTGATCACAGATCATCATAACAATATAATAAAAATAAAATTTTGAAATATTATAAGAATTACCTAATGTGAAACAGAGAAATAGCATGAGTACAGGTTCTTAGAAAAATAACACTGACAGACTTGCTCAAAGCAGGATTGGTACAAATCTTCAATTTAAAAAAAAGAAACAAACTTGGGACAGCTAGGTGGCATGGTAGATAGAGTCCCGGTCCTGGAGTCAGGAGTACTTGAGTTCAAAGCTGACCTCAGACACTTAATAATTACTTAGCAGTGTGACCTTGGGCGAGCCGCTTAACCCCATTTGCCTTTAAACCTTAAAAGAACCCAAACAAATCTAAAGACTTCCTTAATATTTGCAATATGCACTAAACGGAAGCACAATAAAATGAAATGTGCTTGTAAAGAAAGCTCTTTTAGAGCTGGGACTATGTCACTTTGACTCATTATTCAGCACTTATCACAAGGATGGCAGGTGTGCCTTAAAGTTTTTTTCCATTGATTGACAGATGATCAAATTAGCTCTGCATAATTGTGTGTGTGTGTGTGTGTGTGTCTGTGTGTTTGTGTGTGTGCATGCGTGTGTGTGTGTGTGTGTGTGTGTGTGTGTGTGTGTGTGTGTGTGTGGTGTGTATTTAGGAGTAACTAGGTGTTATATTAGATCGAGTGCCAAACTTAAAAGTCCGGAAAACTTATCCAATATGAACACAAATCTGGTCTCAGACATAGTGCCAGTGTGACCCTAGGCAAATCACTTACCCTTGGTTTCCTCATCTATAAAATAAGCTGGAAAAAGAAGCTTAGTACATGAGGAGTAAGATACAACTGAAACAACTGAAAGAGAACCAATAAAAATATTTTTTCCTTTTTTGTTTACTTGTTGTTCCCCCCAATAGAATGTAAGATCTTTGAAGATAGAAAGGTTTAATTTTATTTTTTGTATCATCAGTGATGTCACTGTGTTGTCCAGTTAGTTCAGCACCTGGAACATTGCAAATTACAATAAGCATTAATAAATGCTTGCTGAAAAAATAATGAATATTACAATATATATATATATATATATATATATATATGTATATATTTTATTTCTTCTTTTTGGTTCTGAACATAATATTTCCAAAAACCATTGAGGATGGTTATCAAGAAGGAGTTAAGATGGTAGAATAGAGGCAGGGACTCACTTGAACTTTCCCCCAAATGCCTTTAAATAATGAATGACTCTAAATAAATTCTAGAGCATCACTACAAGTAAAAAGATCAAGTAGAACAATTTTCTTCCCCAAGAAAACTTGGTCAACTGGAAATATCTGTTGCAACACAATGAAAGAGGAAAGTAGTCTACTACAGATCATGGCAGTGCAAACTGTGCTGGCTTAGAACAGACCTTGGGCTGACTGAATCAGTAGCAGCAGTGGTGGTTTCTAAACCCATCAGACCACAGATGGTAAGAACATCAGGCAATGTGTCAGAAGGAAATTTTCAAGGATCCCTTTGATGGAAACAGGGACAAAAGAGTGATACATCACTGATACATGGATTTTGGTTGAGTCTTAGTCCCAGGTTGGAAAGGAGCACTAACACAGCAGAGTTTGTGGCCATGGGGAGCAAGGACCCTTTTCCATGCTTGAAAAGAATATTTGTGGTCATTTACAAACCAATATGCAGTTCAGGAGAATACTAAAAACATCTCTCCCTATATCATACCACCTTGAAAGAGCCAAAAGCTTATCCATCCTCAGAATTATTTCTGAAAATAACTCCACAAAAAAAAATCTGAAGCTTGGGACAGTTCTCCCATCAGTTGGGAAACAGAACCCCACTTAACCATAGAGTTAAAAGTCAAGAAATAAGTTTGAAAATGAGTGTATAAGAGAAAAAAAATTATGACCATAAAAAGTTATTATGGTGATAGGGAAAATCAAAACACATACTCAAATGAAGAAGCAAAGTCAAAATTCCTGCATCCAAAGTCTCAAAGGAAAATATGAATTGGTCTTAGGCCATGAAAGAGCTCACAAAGGATTTTAAAAATCAAGCAAGAAAGAAAGTAGAAAAATTGGAAAGAGAAATGAGTGAAGCAATGAAATCATGAAAAAAGTTGTCAACACTTCAAGGAGGCAAAAAAATACTGAAGAAAATAATACCTTAAAAAACAGAGTAGGACAAATGGTGAAAGAGGCAGAAAAATTCAATGAAGAAAAGAATGCCTTGAAAAGCAGAACTGGCCAAATGGAAAAAGATGTACAAAATTTCACTGAGAACTCCTTAAAAAGTGGAATTAGTCAAATGAAAAAGGAAGTACAAAAACTCCTTAAAAATGAGAACTGGGCAAGTGCAAGGTAATGCCTTTATGAGACACCAAAGAACAATCAAAGTCAAAAGAATAAAAAAAATAGAAAACAATGTGAAATATTTCACTGGAAAAACAACTGACCTAGAAAATAGAATCAGGAAAGGAAATTTAAGAATCATTGAACTGAAGGTCATGAACAAAATATTATTGGACTGAAAGTCATGATCAAAAAAGGAGTCTAGACATCTCTTACAATTTATCAAAGCAAACTTCGCTGATAGTCTCAAGCCAGAGGGTAAAATTGAAATTGAAAGAATCCACCAATCACTTCTAGAAAAAGATCCAAAAATGAAAACCCCCAAAATCATTGTAGTCAAATACCAGACCTCTCAAATCAAGAAGAAAATACCATAGGTTGTCAAAAAGAAACAATTTAAATACTGTAAAGCCACAATCAGAATAACAGGAGATTTAACAGTTTCTACATTAAAGGAATGGAATGCTTGGAATATAATATTCTGGAGAACAAAATAGCTGTGATTACAACCAAGAATAATTGATCCAACAAAACTGAGTATAATCTTTCAGGGTAAAAAATGAATTTTCAATGAAGTAGAGGATTTCAAGTATTCTTTTTTTTCCTTTTTTCTTTTTTTGGATTTTGCAAAGCAATAGGCTTAAGTGACTTGCCTGAGGTCATGTAATTAAGTGTCTGAGGTTGGATTTGAACTCAGGTCCTCCTGAATCCAGGGCCAGTGCTTTAAGCACTGTGCAACCTACCTACTCCTGACTTTCAAATATTCTTGATGAAAAGACCAGACCTGAGTAGAAGATTTGATTTTCAAATACAATATAAAAAGCATAAAAGCTAAATAGGAAAGAGAAATAATAAGAGATTTGATAATGTTAAACTGTTTATATTCCTACATGAGAAAATAGCATTTATAACTCCTAAAATTTTCTCATTATTAAGGTTCTCAGAAAGAGTATAGATAGAAAGCAAAGGCTAAATATCAAGGTATGATAAGCTAAAAAAATAAAATTAAGCAATGAGAAAGAAGAATGCAGTGGTAGAAAAGCAAAGTGAAGGTAAAATGGAATTAATTATGTGACATAAAAGAGAACTGAAAGAGATTTTACAGTGGAAGAAGAAATAATAGAAGCAACAAGAGGAGCAAATGAACCTTATTCTCTTTGGAATTGACTAAATTAGAAGATAATTTACATAGTCATTTGAGTGTTGAAATCTCTTTTACAATGCAGGAAAATTGGAAAGGAAGGTAATAAAAGAAGGAAAGGATTGAGAGTTGATAGAATGGAGGGCAGTTGGGGAAGTAAAAGTTAGAAGCAAAAGACTTTTGAGAATGGACTGGGTAAAAAGAGAGAGAGAGTAGGAGAAAAGGGGAAAAAAGGATAGAGGAAAATGAATAGCTGGTAATCATTGCAAAAAAAATTACAGTGAGTTTCTTTGAAAAAATATTCATTTCTCAAACATATAGAATATGGAGTCAAATTTACAGAAATTAGAATTGAATTGACCAAAAGTTTTGACCACAATTTCTGATGGCCAGAAGTTATGAATCAGTAGTTTTCAGACAAAGAAATCAAAACTATTTATAGCCATATAAAAATCAGCTATCAATGAGAGAAATACAAATAAAGGCAATTCTGAGCTACCACCTTACGCCTGTCAGATTGGTGAATATGACAAAAGGAAAATGCCAAATATTGGAAGGGCTGTGGGAAAATTAAATCACCAGTGTACTACTTGTGAAGTTGTATACTAATTTAACCATTTGTATGGTTAATACATAAGATATAAGATTTTCCATGGCCTTACAGTTTAGCTTCAGAGAATTACTTACCCCCAATTTACCTTTGGTGTACAGAGAATTTCTGACCCTCACTTTACCCCTGATGTACAGGGTGGAAGATTAGCAGGATTGATCTTATGCATATATTTAAAACAGTTTGAGTATTTAAAATAAACACTGAACATCTTTGATGAATCCTAGACAGACTTTCAAGGCTGTACTTGATTATCACTGACTATCTTTTCAGAAAGTAAGCCATTCCTGAATGTAAACACCATAATTCTTGGGGTTCGGGGAGGAGTGGTTCCCTCCTCAGACAACCCAGGAAATTTGATTTTATTTCACATAAAATTGTCAAGAAATTTTTCTTTATTCTTATGCTACAAAACATTTAGCTGGACCTTAGCTTAATTGGAGTCTCACTCATGGAGAGGACACTCTGCCTAGGAACTTCCAGATTGGCACTCTGGAGGCTACACCCTGGAACTCCCCTGGGACACCCCAGCCACTGCTAATACAGATATTGGTGTTCTTCTGAATCAGTGATGTTTTCTCTTAACATTTATGTTTATATAGGCTTTGCTCTTCTTTTTATTATATTCAGGCTTATTGGTTACTTTTGCTGTAAAACTGATATATTTCTGCATTTTTACAATTACTTTATTAAATATACATTTTAGTTTTCTTGGTATGAGTGTGTCATTTTGTAGGAGCAAATTGAAACCCAAAATCTCCAATCAAACACCAACCTGGAGAATAATTTGAAACTATGACCAAAAGGTTATAGAGTTATGAAATGCCTTTGAACAAGCACTACCTGTAGTAGGCTTGTTATCCAAAGAGAGAATAAAAATGAAAAGAATCAGCATTTTAAAAAATATTTAGAGCATCTCTTTTAGAGATGGAAAAGATTTGGAAATTGAGGGTTATTCATCAGTTGGCAGAATGGCTATAAAATTGTTATATATGATTATGATGGAATACTATTTTGCTTTAAGAAATGATGAACAGGGGGTGGCTAGGTGGCTCAGTGGATGGAGCACCAGCCCTGGAGTCAGGAGCACCTGAGTTCAAATCCTACACTTAATAATTACCTAGCTGTATGGGCTTGGGCAAGCCACTTAACCTCATTGCCCTGCAAAAATAAAAAAAAGAAATGATGAACAAGATGCTCTAAGAAAAATATAGAAAGATTTATATGATCTTATGCAAAGTTAATTGAGCAGATGAAAACATAATACACATTAAGATCAATATTGAGGCATGATCTAATATATATAACTTAGATAATCACAGCAATTTAGTGATATAAGGCAATTCTGTAGGACTTTAATGAAAGGTGTTGTCCATATCCAGAGAAAGAACTACTAAACCCTGAATGCAGATCAAAGGTACTTTATGTTTATTTTATTCACTTTGCCTGTTTTTAATCAGTGTTTTCTTTCACAAAATGACTTGCATAGAAATGTATTTTGCATGATTACACATGTGTAACTTAAGTTTTCTCAATGGGGATTGAGGGAGAGAGAATTAGGAACTCAAAATTTAAAAAAAGAATGTTAAAATTGTATTTACATGTAACTGGGAGAAAAATAAAATATTAAATAAGACTAAAAAAAACTATCAATGGTGGGCTTGGTTTTCATAATTCAAAAAATAGACCTTGGTCTCCAGATTTACAATTTGGATCTCCCCTCTGCCTTTATATTGCATTTTCTGCTTCTAGTGTTTGCTGAACAAGAGTACTGATCCAAAGTACACAGTTTTAGCAAGAATTGCAGAAGGAAAATAATAGATATTTGTTCCATAAGGTGTTGATGGATACTTAGGTTTTGTTCTTTAAATTTGTTCTCTATTGCTAGTGACTTCCTTTTTACTGCACATTGTTAGGGTTGTTCCTAGAATCTTTAAAAAAACAATTTTACAAAAAAGCCACATTTCCCCAAACTTTTAAAATGCAGCACTATGCCCAGCAGGAATCAGATTCCTAGGAAAAAAAGACGAAAGAAAGAAAAAAATTGACAGTGATGATACTACTATGGGTCCTTCTTTATAAGACTTGGGCTTCCTTTTCAATAAAGAAAGAAAACTATTTTGCTTTCAAGATTCTATTAGACTACTTTGAAAGTATAGCATCTTTTCTTTAAAAGAATTACAAATAACAGGCTAGAAAATACTTTATATATGGGCACAAAAGGGTATTCTTTCTTTATTGGGGCATATTTTATGTATGTGACACTTTATGGATTGAATATTATATAAAGTTCGTTACAAATAAAGAGTACATCTTTCTAAGAGTACAGAAGAATACAAGGTTATTATTCTTTCTAAATCAGACATGAATAGAATATATTACACTGAAGAAGAAAAAGTCCTATTTGAAATTTTGCAAGATATGCAGGTTGCTTTAAATACTGCAAAAGGAATATGATTGTATTTTATTCTATATAATCTTTGGAATTCATTGAAAGACAAAAAAATATTAAAAAAGCACTAAAATGTATAGGAAACTCCTTTAGGGCATAGACTAAATCTCTTTGATTCTGTGTTCTCAGCTCTTTTCAAAAGCCTGGCACATAGAAGGTGGCTAATAAAGTGTTTCAATTGATTGACAGACAGATGATCAAATTGACTCTGCCATAAGCAGCTTGCAAGATTGTCTTTATAATCAACTCCATTTAAAAAGATTAAATGAACTCTAGTAACAGTGGCAAGAAATAATGAGTTTCTGGTATAAGACACAAATATACTAACATAAAGGGTAACTGGGTCTTACTCAATGTTGTACTGACTTAATGAAAACTGCATAGACTACAAACAGGGAATGGAACAGATTGCCGTCTTTGTAATCTCTTGTTTAGCAGTTTAAAGTGTCTAATAGTCACATAATTTCATACTTTTTGTTTGGTAGAAGTATTTTTAATCCCCTAATTCCTTTAGCTCTCTCCTTCTTTCTCTCTTCTTCCTCCTTTTCCTTTTCCTTCTTCCTTCTTTCTTTCTCTTTCTCTTTTCCTCCCTCCTGCCTTCCATTGTTCCCTTTCATTCTTTCATTCCTAAATCTTCTCAAGTTCCATGAAATTTTCATATTCCTCATTTCTTTAGTGAGGTAATATCCCATCAAGTTTATATACCATAATTTGTCCACTCATTACTGAAGTATCAGATTTTTAGTTTTTTTCTAGCTTTTTGCTATATGAGTCATTATGAATATTTTTGTATTCTTTCTTAATTTAAATATTTATTTGAGATTTAAATCTCATTTTTACAGGTATGAAACTTTTTGGATTAAGTAGTATAAAACTTACTTGCAAATAAAATACAATCTTACTAATACTTTAGGAAGAACATTATTATTGTTTACAATTCAGATATAGTTTTACTATGCTCTTTATATTCAAATGACTTTTCTTTTACTAGCTCCCAACTATTTTCCAAAATGACTGAACCAATCCCACAAGTCAAGCAATAAATTTTTATGCCTGTCTTTCCATAGTCCTACCAACTTTTTTAAATTTTAGCATTATTAATTATTCTCATTTATCATAAAAGATTTTATATTGAGAATGACAAATTTACTTTAAGAGATTTTAGATAAACTATTTAAAAATTGAACTCACAATGAACTTCAATACAAATCGGCATTCACATTTCTTGGAAGACAAAAATTATAAATAATCCAAATAGGAATCAACTCTTTTTTGAATGATGTCTCATTTGTTCCAAACCAGAGTATAAAATTTTTTTTTGAATTTATTTATTTACTATTCCAGCTACATGTAAAGATAGTTCTTAACATTCATTTTCTTGTAAGATTTTTCCACATTTTCCTACTCCTTCTCTTCCCTCTCCCCTCCCCTTGACATAAGTAAACTAATATAGGTTATACAGGTAAAGTGATGTTGTAAAAGAATCAGAAAAAAAGGTAACAAAAATCATGAGAGGGCAAAAAAACCCCATAAACCACAAAACAAATTTTGTAAAATGTAAAATTGTATACTTTGTTCTCATTTAGATTCCATAGCCCTTCTCTGGAGGTAGATGGAATTTTCTATCACAAGTTCTTTAGAGTTATCTTTGATTTTGCTATTGCAGAGTCCATGACAGTTAATCATCACACAATGTTGCTGTTAATGTGTACAATGCTGTCCCTCTTCTGCTCACTTCATTCAGCATTAGTTCATGTTAACTCCAGAATGACTTTTATAAGGTCTGCACATTCATGATTTCTTACAGAACAATGCCATTTCATCACATTTATATGCCACAATTTGTTCAACCATTCCCCAATTGTTGATCATCCCTTCAATTTCCAATTCTTTGCTACTATAAAGAAAACCGCTATATTTTTGTCCATCTAGGTCCAGATGGCAAATTTGTAAAGAATACGGTTTTTTATTCTTTTCTATTCTCCCAACAGTTTCTGTTACACATTTTCTTTCTTTCCTAAATCTCCTCAAGTTCTATGAAATCTTTATAATTTTTTAAGTGCAGTAATAATCCATTATAAGCAAGGGGCAGGGGGAGGAGGAGTAAGGGAAAGAGGAAGGAAGGAAGAAAGGGAAGAAGAGAGGGCCAAAGAGAGAATGGAGGATGGAGGGAGTGAAAGGGAGAGGAGGGGAAGAGGAGGAAGAGAAAGAGAAAAACAAGAACAAGAAGAAAAAGGAGAGGAGAGGAAAGAAGAGGAAAGGGAAAGACAAGAGGAAGAAATCTCATGGAGTTAAAGAGTGAAAATACTTCACCAAGCAAAAAGTATGAATTGATATGATGTCATATTACTAGACAATCAGTTCTTTTTCCTATTTATTGCCCACACAGTTTTTATGTCAACACAATATTAAGTATACAGTATGTAGCAATTAATAAATTATTTAGTAAATAAAGATACTTAATAAATGCCTAGTAATTGATTTATAATGCCTGCCTTACTAATATCCAGGTAAAATATTCATAAGTTTATAGGAATTTTATTGGTGTTAATGAGTTCACATTTAAAAAAAATACTTGACATTGTCAAATGAAAAGTTTTACTTTCTTTTGGTATGAATGTATTCTTGATAAATTAACTGTTGAAATCATGTATGATCAATCTGATAGTCATTTCTATATTCTTAAGGCTGTCCCTACAAAAAAAGCATTTTTTAAAATTTACTTTAAGTGATATCTACACAATATCACTTTATGACACCAGAGATACTCAGAAATACTTGGATTTTAAATTGTGTCATTATATAACTTTATCTTTCTTAGGTCTTCCAAAACATTTCAGTATTTTGATACTTTAAGACACAATGATTTTTTAAGTTTGGATTCTGCCTTTACCACTTTAGATAACAACCTCTCTACATATTAGAGAATATTCTCTGTAAATTTCTACGATGTGGGCGGAGCCAAGATGGCAACAAGAAAGGATCCAGTCTTAGGAGCTCTCTGACAAAATTCATCAGCTAAGGACTCTAACTAAACTTTCGAGAGACAGAACCCACAAAGGGACCCAGTGAGGCAGTTCTCCTACTCAAGGTAACCTGGAAAAGAGCAGAAAGGCCCTGCTCCCTGGGTCGGAGAGGTGGCCCGCCAGAGGGGTGGCCCACCAGAGCCAAAGAACCTCAGCCTCCCGGAAGCAGCCGGGGAGGGGGAACAGCAGGGGGACCTCTGCCAGAGTGAGCAAAGTGGAGCCCAGCCCTCAGGGCACACAGCAAGCAGCATCTTCTTTCCCCAGCCCTGATCCAGGAAACAGAAGCAGGCGGAGCCAGTAAGCAGGAGCCCCAAAGGCATGAGCCCATTGAGCTGAGTGAGGGGAGTGAAGAGAGACTGCCTAGCTCTGTCCTCTGCCCCTGAAACAGGACTCTGGGGCTCTGACCACATTCAGATCCTCACCACAGTCTAGGCCCCCCCATAGAACAGCAGCCCCCCGCTCACATCAGCCCCTTGGCAGAAGGGGGTGCTTATGGTCATTCACAGACCAGGAGGGAGGACGGAACCTCACACACTGAGACCCTTGGTGGGAGTGTCCCAAAAGCTGAAGAAACACCCAAACCAGGCCCAGGCTGGGAAAATGAGCAAGCAGAGAAACAAAAAGAAGATTATTGAGAAATACTTTGCAAATGAGCCCAAGAAGGACCAAAATACTCAGTCTGAGGATGAGGAAGCACAAGCTCCTGCATCTAAAGACTCCAAGAAAAACAGAAATTGGGCTCAGGCTATGATAGAGCTCAAAAAAGACTTTGAAAATCAAATGAGGGAGTTGGAAGAAAAACTGGGAAAAGAAAGGAGAGAGATGCAGGAAAAACATGAAAATGAAGTCAGCAGCTTAGTCAAGGAAATCCAAAAAAATGCTGAAGAAAATAGCATGCTAAAAACCAGCTTAGGTCAAATGGATAGAACAGTTCAAAAAGTTATTGAGGACAAGAATGCTTTAAAAAGAAAAAATGGCCAGGTGGAAAAAGAAATAAGAAAACTCTCTGAGGAGAACAAATCCTTCAGACAAAGAATAGAATTCAGGGAGATTGATGAATTTAACAGAAATCAGGAATCAATACTTCAAAACCAAAAAAATGAAAAATTAGAAGAAAATGTGAAATATCTCATTGAAAAAACAACTGATATGGAAAACAGACTTAGGAAAGATAATTTAAAAATTATTGGAATACCTGAAAGTCATGATCAGGAAAAGAGCCTTGACATCATTTTCAAAGAATTACTACAGGAAAATTGCCCTGATATTCTAGAAGCAGAGGGCAAAATAGAAATGGAGAGAATCCACCAATCCCCTAGAGAAAGAGATCCCCAAAAACCAACCCCTAGGAATATTATAGCCAAGTTCCAGAACTCCCAAGTCAAAGAGAAAATATTACAAGCAGCCAGAAGGACACAATTCAAATATCATGGAGCTGCAGTCAGGATCACACAGGACTTAGTAGCAGCTATATTGGAAGCTTGTAGGGCTTGGAATACAATATACCGGAAGGCAAAAGAGCTTAGCATGCAGCCAAGAATGAACTACCCAGCAAGGCTGAATGTCCTCTTCCAGGGAAAAAGATGGACTTTCAATGAACCAGGGGAATTTCAAAGGTTCCTTTTGGAATGGCCAGAGCTGAACTTCAGATACAGGACTCAGGTGAAGCATGGCGATTGGAGGAGAGGGGGGAAATATGAGGGACTTAATGACTATGAACTGCATGTATTCCTGCATAGAAAAATGACACTGATAATACTCATATGAACCTTCTCAGTTAATAGAGCAGGTAGAGAGAGTTTTATAGTTGAAGCACAGGAGAAAGCTGAATTCAAAGATAAAATATGGTGTAAAAATGGAGTCAATAGAAAAAAAAAGGGAAATGTAATGAGAGAAAGAAAAAGGAGAGGGGGAATAGGCCAAGATATTTCACATAAGATTTTTTTTTATTACAATGAGCTATTGCAATAATATGGAAGGGGGGAAGCAAGGGGGAATTAGGGAAACTTTGCTCTCATCAGAGATGGCTAGGGGAGGAAATAGCAAATATACTCAATGGGGTAGAGACATCTGGAGTAAGAAGGAGGGGGGAGCAGGGGGAAGGGGTGGGGATGTGAATAAAGGAGAGGATGGACCATGGGGGGGAGAATGGCCAGATATAACACATTTTCTTTCTTACTTCTTGCAAGGGGCTGGGAATGGAAGGCCTGCCCAGGACCACAGGGCCAGGTGGATTCTGGGCCTAAGGGGTGGTATGGGGGCTCAGGGCTTCTTGGCCCCAGGACCAGGGATCTGTCAGCTGCACCACTCAGCTAACCCTACAGCAGAATCATAGTGAAATTAGAGAGAAAATAGAGTACATGGTAGTGGAGAAATAAGAAAGGAGGGAGTTGCGATCAGCAATGGCAAGGGTGGAAAAATATGGAAATAACTTTTGTGATGGACTTATCATAAAGAATGAGATCCACCCATGACAGAGTTGTTGGTGTTGGAACAAAGATTCAAACACATTTTTTGTTATGATTATTTGGGGGAGGGTGCAGGGCAAGTAGGGCTGGATGGCCTGCCTGGGGCCACATAGTGGGGTGATCTTTGGGTGTCTGGGGCCGGATTTGGACCCAGGTGCTCCTGGCTCAAGGGCCAATGCTCTGTCTGCCACCCAGCCACCCCTACTATTATTACTATTTTATTTTATTTTTGGTCTTTTTTTCTTTCTTTTTTTTTTTTGTTTTTTTGCAGGGCAGTGGGGATCGGGTGGCTTGCATGTCACATGGCTGGGTGATTGTTGGGTTTACCAGACTGGATGTGGACTCGGGGGCTCGTGGCTCCAGGGCTGTTGCTTCGTCCATTGTGCCACCTGGCCATACCTACAATTATTACTACTATTATTTTTTTATTTTAATTTTTTTCCTCTCCCCTTTACTTTTTTCACCCAAACAAGTCTATCTATATTCATGGGGGAGGAGGAGGGGTATTTTGTTTACTTGTAAACAAGAATATTTTATTAATGTAAAAAAAAAATTAGTACAAAATGAAAATAAAAAAATAAATTTAAAAGGAAAAAAATCCAAAAAAAAATTTCTATGATGGAGAAATTCTTTATCCTTCAGTTAACTTACTGATGAGACTCTCTGAATTTAGTCAATTGTTCTTGTCTGACAGATATGCAATCTTTGCAAGCTCTTTTATTTATTTTGACAAAAATTATTAAAACATTTGATTTTAAAAAATAAGATCCTAAACTACTCCCTTAACAAGGATGATGCTAAGAAATGACTTTGGTGAATTATTTCTATAAGAAAAATATTAGTGATGTCCTTTTATAAAACTCTTATTGTGGTTAATGGGTCAGCATTTTAATTGAAAGGTTTCACAGAAACTGGCAGCCTTACAACTATATCTAGTGTCTATATATACATATATAGTCATTATATCTAGTCACTGGAAGTAGGTACCTGAAAAAGCAGATTACTAGAACTATTTGATTAATTTAATATAATTAGTCTTTCAGAATAATTCAGTTATAGGGGTGTAATGTGATCCATAGTTACAGCTATAATACTCAAGGAGTAAATTTAGAAACTTCAGAGCTATTTGGGGTTCCTTTCCAAATAAAGTAACAGATTCACTCCAGTGTTCAACTTTTTTTGTGTCATAAACAGAATTTGAATATCCTAGGAGTGACCAGAACTTTAAAGGTATATATACAGACCTACAGAGGCAAGGCAGTAATCAAGGAAGATCCAGTAAGAAACAATAGAAAGAGATCCAGCCAGTGATTATTAGGAAAGCCTTGGAGCAGATAAAGGTAATGCTTCCAATCATCCTAAGAGATGGATGTGATTGTTATTTGTAACTTGGAGCTTAGTCTTTATCCCTAAGACACAAGTGATTAGTGATATCACTTTGGGATGGTCTCTACTATGATTTAGACTTTATTTAGACAAAGAAATGCATATACCATTCCATGAATGTGCCAGTTGTTTTTGTTTTTTTCCTGATTTTTAAATCTAAGGAAATAATTATTTTGCCCTCTCAGTTACTTCTCTTTTAGTCTTGAGATATGTTAATCAGTCAGTCAAAAGACATATATTGTGTCCTCTAATTGCTGGGTTTTATGTTAAGCACTCGTAATACAGAAGAGGTAAAAGTCCCTGTACTTCACAATCTAATGGGAGAGATAACAAGCAAACAAATAATCATAAAATATTATCTACAGGATAAATAAGAAATATTTAAAAGAGGAAAGGTACCAGAATTATGGATATAGAAAATTGGATTTTAAAGTTAATGCTTAAGGGAAGCCAGAAAGTAGAGATGAGGAAAAAAAGAACATTCCAGACACAATTGAACAACTGAACACTCTATTTATTATTACCGTTGCTGTTGTTGTTAGATAGGAATTGTATCAGTTAGTCATGAAGGCTGCCCTTCAGAATGGCAGGTTCATTTTCTTTATAAAAATGAGAGTAGACATGACTTTTATTTTTTCATGGACTTCTCAATGTGGAAGAAGAATTCTGTGCTTTTGGAGACTTCACAAGTGTTTTCACTAAAAGATCTGCAGGGAACTAATGAGCTGAGCTTCCTTGGACCTCTAAAGAGAAGAAAGCAGGAGGGTAAGGAAAAGAAATATTTTTACTGTATCAGACTTGTTTTGGCTAAAAATAAAAATAAAATAGAAGGAAAAGGAAGAAGAAGGAGGAGGAAGAGGGGGAGGAGGAGGAGGAGGAGGAGGAGGAGGAAGAAGGTGAAGAAAGAAGATAGTGAGTAGGCAGCATGATACAGAGTTAAAATAAGAATGCTGAATTTGCAAACCTAATATTAAATCTTGGCTCCATTTGTTTCAGTTACTGTACTAAACTCTTTACAAATATAACATTTGATTCTTGAAATAGCCATGGGAGGACTATGGCCCCTTGACTGTTCTGGGATCAAATCACTGCTCTCTTTAATGGATCATTTTCTCTGGCTTTCCACCTTGTATGGAAAGCCTCCTTCCTCCTCTCCAACTACTAACTTCCTAGGCTTTCTTTAAATCACATCTTAAAGATGAGCTCTTTCCAAATCTCTCTTAATTCTAGTACCCTCTGGCTCTTAATTATTTATTTGTCCAGTAAAAAGCCTGTTTATTTTGATTTGCATATTATTTTCCCCATTAGATTGTGAGCTCCTTGAATCCAGGGATTATCCTTTGTATATTTTTTTCTTTAGCTTTTAAACATGATATTTAGCAAAGAGTAGGTACTTAATAAATGTTTACTACTTGATTGATTGATTGATTGGAGTTGAAGAACCTAAAGCAGATCACTTAATTTCTGGGACTTAGTTTCTTCTTTTGTAAAAATAAAGGGCTAAAGTAGATGAACTCTAAGACCCCCTACCAATAGGTGAATCACTTAAATAAGTTTCTGCCTTGTCCTCTTGTTTCTGAGTCACTTTTTTATAATGCAGTCTTATAATCTGGTACCATATGTTGCTTCAGCTGCCTCTGTTCCCATGATAAATGTCAGTATTTTGTAATCTCAGTTCTTAAATTAAATAGTCCATTTTTTAATCAACTCAAATGAAGATTTTACCAAAGTTGTGTTAAGTAAACATTTTTTTAAAAATTTCAATGGTCTGGGAAATTCCAGCAGGGGAAGCTTCCCTCCTCCAGGGCAGATCTGTATCTGCTGTGTCTGCTATTAGACTCTGTACCTGTCTCTCTAGTTAAAGGGAGAGACTTGAGGGTTTTGACTAGTGTCACATAGTAAATATATGTTTGCTACATCCTGAACTGAAATGTTACTGACTCAGAGATGATCTCTCTATTCATCATTCCATATTGTTTCACTGAAAACTTACCTATAGAAGCCATGATGAAGCACTTCACAAATCCTCTCTAGAATTTAAAAAGTTATTTCAAATTTAAGAGAATAGGAGAGTTTATTCTTCCCAACCCCCATCTCTTTTTCCTATGTAGTTCCTTATCACTCAATGTTATTATCTTTTTTCATAAAAGTCTCCTGCAAAGACAAATCAACCACAACCTTAGAAAAACTTCAAAAAACCTTCATCTTTGTTTTTTTTTTTAGGTTTTTTTGCAAGGAAAATGGGGTTAAGTGGCTTGCCCAAGGCCACACAGCTTGGTAATTATTAAGTGTCTGAGGTCTGACTCCAGGGCCAGTGCTCTATCCACCGTACCACCTAGCGGCCCTCCAAATCATCTTTAAGATGTTTTTTCTTGAGATTTTTTTCCTCTATTAGACTTTTAGATGATTCCATAAAAAAGAAAGACAGAAGAGCATAGTTAATAAAGAGCAGGTTTTAGATTTAGGAAGACATAGCAATGATTCCTGCTTCTGACTCTGATGGCTATATATGACCCTGGACAAGTTACTATCTCTTTTCAGTGCTGCAGGGAGCTCTTTAAGGTTCTAAATTTCAAAGGAGGTATTTGTTGAATGCAGGTCTGAGTTTTCTTCTTATCCAGTTGAGTCTGATTATCACTTCCAGAGAAATGAAACAACTGAGAACACTAATTTTAACCTCCAAAAATAGTAACTCCTATAGAAGCCACAAAGTACTCTTAACCCCAGTGGAACCCACATATTACTTTCCTATTACACCCTATAAAAGACATGCTCACCAAACTACCCTGCTTGAGTCTGCTCTGAACCCAGCCCATGGTTGATTCCTTCCTTCAAATAACCATTTTACTCCTCCCTGCTTTTTCATTTTATTACCACAGGCTTTCCAACCTATCAGTGTTCTTCTGATTTGTTAGATCAAGTTATGCCAGTTATTCATGTCTTTCAATGGTTAGAAAGCAAAGATGGGCAGGATATTATTCCCAGAAATTTATAGAATTCATTATTTTACACAGGATGTATTTGAAGTAATAAACATATCATTATTAGAGGTGAGTGCCTTTGTCTCTATGCTACAAAAAAGTATCCTTGTAAAACCAAATCTTTAAGCAAAGAAATACAGAATTATTATTAATTAAAACTACTCAGCTTTTAGATTTTACATGTGAAATTTCAGGTGAAATTGATGCTGGCTTGATCTTATTAAGAAAATTTATTTTTACTCTATCAGCAGTAATAAGTTTATTCTATTCAAAGTGTTTTTACTTGGAAACATATGACTAAGTCTGATGATATTCATTAGTCATCATAATTTTCATGACATTCAGCCATTTCTTTAAAATGTGTGAATTAAAGCTAAATTAAAATCTAACAGAGTAACCAAAGAAGCAGTGGCATATACAATGAGCAAAGGCTGTAATGTGTATATTAAAAATGAATCTATTAACAGCAATATTGAAACTCAAAAGGGTTGTAAAATGAACCCAAGGGAACCAATATGAAAAATTTGAAGTTGCAAGGGAATGAGATAGCAGTTGGTATAGTTCACTCATTTTGCAGATAAGAAAGCTGAGACACTTACAGATTGTGTGATTTGTTACAAAATCACACAATTAATAAAGATCTGAATTTAGATATTACTGTAAATTAAGTATTTTTCTATACTGAAGTACTGAATTTTACAATATTTTACTATATAGTACTGAAGTACTAAATTTTTTTGCCCAAATCCAGCTAAAGCATTAGAAATTGAGAGGCAATTATTATTTTTCTATTAAGCAATTATTAAATTAGGATTGAGGTATTTTTTTCTTTCTATTTTTTCTATTTTTCTTTCTATTTCCTCATTCAGTACTTGTAGATTAGTCAGGCTCTGAAGAACAGGTTAATGCTAAGATTGACCAAATTCTCTTTGAACAATTCTCCTCAGGTTTCATGGGATCCCACTCAAATAGGAGAGTTTCCTTCATGTTAAAGAGTAAATAGAATCTAATCTAGTTGAATTTCAATCCTTAAAGCATCAGGCTCATACTTTTAAAGTCCCATTGTTCAATTTGAGTAGTCTGGATTAGAGACAAATCAAGTCATGCCCTCAGCAGGACAGACTGAAGACTTTGAACCCACCTCCTCATTAATGTGTCCCTTCTCTCATTGATTGTTCATCAATGAAGGTTGATCTCTGCCCCTCAAGAGCATCCACTTTTCTAAAGGTAATTAAGCAACTGATGATTTCCCTGGTTACCAAGACCACTTGCCATCCATTTATAGAGTATTTGTTAGACTAATTAATTGCTTAATTACCTAGAAACTTTTGTGTTTTGGACTTTTCATTCATTTCAAAATGAATTTAAGTTTAAGGTATTAGTAATAAATTCATTATAAAATCCATTCCATAAAATATAAAACTAACAATTAATTCCTATTATGATTAATATTCTTGATAAAATTGTTAAAAACTGAGAGGTTCTTAACATCTTATCTTCTTAGTTTGAGGAAAAATGACTATTTCATCAGCCCTGGATAAATCTATATTAAATAAGGTTAGAAAAGCCTTAGGTTTTGTTGGAAGGAAGTTTACAGCATAAAGATAAGGCATTCTTACTGGAGCAGAATACACAATTCTTCAAGATAAAGAATGCTCTGAATTTATCATCTCTGGAATATTTGGTTTTTCAGAGTTGATGAACTTTAGAAGAGAGAGACTGATGAAAATGATTAAGTGAAAAACTAAAATCTCCCAAGAGATCATGGACTTAGGCTAGGCATGTTCCTGAAGCATGAAAGTATCTACAACATGCAGCCTGTTCAAGGACTTCCAAGTTGAAAAATTTCTATATTGACATTTTACTTTTGGATTCTAGCTAGTTATTTTATGTTTTGACCTTGAATTTATTAAACTTTTATTTTTTGATTGATTCAGTATGGTTTCTGTTTTTATTTTTTTGCCATGAAATATTTGACATTCATTGTTGCAATGTTCTCACATGTTCATTGTTTCATTAATATGACATGTCAAGAAAGCTCCTGAACAGTACATGCTAACCAACCTCTCCACCTCCACATATCTAATATTCAAAAGGCATAAAAATAAAAGAAATAAATAGAAGTCATTTGAAGTAAGTTCATTGTGGAGTCACATATTTTCTCCCATTCCATCTCCTCTTTTCTTGTGCAAATTGCAAAACAGCTCTTTTACATTAGTAAATCAAGTTCCTAACAAGGAGTTCCTATTTGAACTCTACCAATATTTGAATTTCATTGTTTTTCTCTTCAGCTCATTTTCTCCATCTCTCTTACCCAAACATACCCTGTTTCCTTTATTTCTTCAGTACCATAATCACCTAAATTAAAACCTGGCAGACCTTCTTTCCAGGTTTCAGTTCTTTAAATCATATTCTTCTGAAAGTTATCCCTTAAGGCTTACTTCCTTTCATGATCTTTCCATATCTAATGACTCTACTAGAATATTTAAAATATTCACCTTATATATCTTACTCTTTGAAGCATAGAATTTACTTGGTGACAATGGAGGTTTTCATATGATCTCTTTCAGTCTTTCAGGAAAAGATATATTCTATTATCTAAAAAGGCAAGTATTTCCCAAAATGAAATTGTCAAAAATCCTAGAAGCTAGCTGGGGTTTAGGAAGTATCACAATCAGATAAGAAGTATTTTATTATTAAGTACTTGGTATATACTAAAAGGAATAGCTACGTCATGTGGTAGAAAAGAGTTCTAGCCCTCGATTCAGAAGAACATAATTTCATATGTGACCTCAGACATTTACTAAATGTATGACTCTGGGCAAGTCATTTAGACATATGTGCCTCAGTTCTCAACTGTAAAATGAACCAGAGAAAGAAATGGCAAACCATTTTGATATATTTCCAAAGAAAAGCCCCAAAATTGTCGCAGAGTTAGACAGTACTAAAATAACTGAACAATAACAAAAATGTACCATAAATTGCAAAACTTGGTGATGCAAAGAAAGCAAACTCTCTCTCTGTGTGTATATATATATATATTTATACATGTATATAACATACATATATGCATGCATACATATAGACATATATCTATGGTTTTGCCTTCAGACAATATTTAGATATAAATTTAATTGCATATATGGGCACATTTACATATATTTATTATATTATGCATATATATGTAATATTGACATTGTCTTGCATACTATTTAGTGGAACACTGTGGGTGTATAGGGAACAGTGGAAAAAAGTAAGAAGTAAAGAGAGATGGGAAAAACAGTAAGAAGATAGATGTTGTCAAATCATAAAATACATGGAGGGGAGTAATCTAAGAAGAGTGGAAAGAAAGGATGATCAAAATTTGTAAAACACTTTAATTGCCAAAGCATTTTATACTTGATACAAAAACAAGGTATCATACAGAGATATTTAGACATCCTCTAGATATCGTAAATACTCATATGTCACATTCCTGCTGGGTGATCATATAGACTTATCTTGAAAAAATCTAGTGAAGTGGAAGTTGTTACACAATGAAGCATTGATTTTTTTTGTACAGTTGTGTTTGTTATAATGTTATGTCGTGAATTGAGTCAAAATCTCTGCCTCATAATTTGTTCTTTGGACATATGGAGAATAAGATTAATGCTTCTTTTATATAGCTACAAATATTTGAATGAAGCTATCATATCCCTCTATACTTCTGTAATAAACAACTCCAATTCCTTCAAATATTCTTTATATGATATATTTTTAATCCCATTGCCATTTCATTTGTATTTAAATTCAAGTTGTGAATAATTTTCTTAAAATTAATTATCCAAAAATGAGCATAATGCAATAAAATATGAGGTTTAACTAGAGTAAAATGGAAAAATAAACTCCTTTCTACTGGTATCAATCTACTTTTATCAATGTTGCTTGAGTCTAGACTAGATTTTCGAATAGCTACCTTCCATTGTTGATTCCTATTGAGAGCTTACTGTCCATTAAAGACTCATATGAAATATCCTCTCTTACTCTCAGCTTGGAGAGTTGGTTTTTGGAACCTGACTATTGGGATTTCATTTTTTTCCACATCACTACAATAGCCATGTTGTAAAAGGAAACAACCCTTCTCCCCACAAAGAAAGAGAAACCTCAAGAAAAATGAAATGAAAGAAAAAAAAAGTGTGCTTCAGTCTGTACTCAGATATCAGCAGTTCTGTCTTTGGGATGAATAGTATTCTTTCTCTAAAGTCCATTCAAGAAATTGCTTCAATATTTTTTCCCATAGTTGTTATTACTATCTGTATTTCTCTCTATCCCCACTCTCCCATTTATTATATTCTCTCTCTCTCTCTCTCTCTCTCTCTCTCTCTCTCTCTCTCTCTCTCTCTCTCTCTCTCTCTCTCTCTCCTTTCACCCTGTCCCTCCTCAAAAATGTGTATCTGACTACCCTCATCCACAATCTTCCCTTTGTTCTATTTCTATACCTCTTCCTCCCCTTTCCCTGTCCCCTTTCTCCCATCCCTTTCCTCTCCTATTTTCTCTAGGCTTAAGAAATGTCATTTTCTCTCTGAGTCATTTCTTCTTTTTAATTAATGATTTTATTTATTTTGAGTTTTTACAATTTTTACCCCAATCTACTTCCCTCCCTCTGAGCCATTTCTAATGAGAATGAAAACTCACTCATACCCCCTCCCACTCCATTACAAAAGCTTTTTCCTTGCCTCTTTTAAGTGGAAATAACTTGGCCCGTTCTACCTCTCCTTTCCCTTCCTGTCAGTATATTCATTTCTTTCCAATTAACTCTATCTTTATAATATATACCTTCGTATTCAGCTCCCTTCTGTGCCTTGTCTATATATGCTCCTTCTAAGTGCCCTAATAAATGAGAAGGTTCATATGAGATAACAGTATCATCTTACTATGCAGGAATGTAAGCAGTTCAACATTATTGAATCCCTCATAGTTTGCCCCTCCCATCCACCCTCTCTATTCTTCCTGTACTTGAAGATCAAACTTTCTGTTCAGCTCTGGTCATTTCTACGGGAATGTTTCAAAGTCTCCTATTTCACTGAATGCCTATGTTTTTCCCTGAAAGAGTATGTTCATATTTGTTGGGTAGTTGATTCTTGGTTATAATCCAAGTTCTTTTGCCCTTAATGTAGAAACTGATAAATCTTGTGTTATCCTGACCCATAGCTGATGTTATTTGAATTGTTTCTTTCTGACTGCTTATAATATTATCTTCTTGACTTAGGAGTTCTGCAAGTTGACTATAATATTCCTGTAATTTTCATTTTGGGATCTCTTTCAAGGAGTGATTGATGGTGTCCCTCAATTTCTGTTTTGCTCTAATTCTAGGATATCAGGGAAATTTTCCTGAATTATTTTTTGAAAAATGAAGTCTAAGCTCTTTTCCTGGTCATGACTTTCAGGTAGTCCAATAATTTTTGCATCATCTCTTTTGCATTTGTTTTATTTTTAATTTCATTTTTTTAATTCTCATTTTGTACAAATGTTTTTGTTACATTAATAAAATATTCTTGTTTAAGAGTAAACAAAATACCCCCTTCCCCCATGAATATAGACTTGCTTGAGCAGTAAAGTAAAGGGGAGAGAAAAAAAATTAAAATAAAAAAATAGTAATAATTGTAGATATGGCCAGGTTGTGCAATGGATGACGCACCAGCCTTGGAGCCACGAGCACCAGAGCCCACATCCAGCCCTGTAGACCCAACAATCACCCAGACATGTGACATGCAAGCCACCTGATCCCCACTGCCCTGCAAAAACCAAAAAGAAGAAAAAAAAGACCCAAAATCAAATAAAATAGTGGGGTGGCTGGGTGGTGGACAGAGCATTGGCCCTTGAGCCAGAAGCACCCGGGTCCAAATCAGGCCTCAGACACCCAAAGACCACCCTGCTATGTGGGCCCAGGCAGGCCACCCAGCCCCATTTGCCCTGCACCCTCCCCCAAATAATAATAATAATAATAATAATAATAATAATAATAATAATAATAATATGCTTCAGTCTTTGTTCCAACACCAACAACTCTGTCACGGGTGGATCACATTCTTTATGGTAAGTCCATCACAAAAGTCACTTCCACATTTTTCCACCGTTGCCATTGCTGATCGCAACTCCCTCCTTTCTTATTTCTCCAGCACCATGTACTATATTTTCTCTCTCCTTTCACTCTCACTCTGCTGTAGGGTAGCTGAATGGTGCAACAGACAGATCCCTGATCCTGGGGCCAAGAAGCCCTGAGCCCCCATACCACCCCTTAGGCCCAGAATCCACCTGGCCCCATGGTCCTGGACAGGCCTTCCAATCCCAGCCCCTTGCACCAAGTAAAAAGAAAATGTGTTATATCTGACCACTCTCCCCACATGGTCCATCCTCTCCTCCTTTATTCACATGGCCACCCCTTCCCCCTACTCCCTACTTCTTACTGAAGATGTCTATGCCCCATTGAGTATATGTGCTGTTTCCTCTCCTAGACACCTCTGATGAGAGCAAAGGTTCCCTCATACTCCCTTGCCTCTCCCCTTCCATATCATTGCAATAGCTCATTGTAATAAAGAGAAATCTTATTATATGAAATATCTTGGCCTATTCCCCCTCTCCTTTTTCTTTCTCTCATTACATTTCCCTTTTTTTTCCTATTGACTACATTTTTACACCATATTTTATCTTCAAATTCAGCTTTCTCCTGTGCTTCAACTATAAAAGCTCCCTCTACCTGCTCTATTAGTTGAGAAGGTTCATATGAGTATTATCAGTGTCGTTTTTCTATGCAGGAATACATGCAGTTCATCATCATTAAGTCCCTCATATTTTTCCCCTCTCCTCCAATCTCCATGCTTCACCTGATTCCTGTATCTGAAGATCAAACCTGTTTAGCTCTGGCCATTCCAAAAGGAACCTTTGAAATTCCCCTAGTTAACTGAAAGTCCATCTTCTTCTCTGGAAGAGGACATTCAGCCTTGCTGGGTAGTTCATTCTTGGCTGCATTCTAAGCTCTTTTGCCTTCCAGTATATTATATTCCAAGCCCTACGAGCTTCCAATGTAGTTGCTGCTAAGTCCTGTGTGATCCTGACTGCAGCTCCACAATATTTGAACTGTGTCCTTCTGGCTGCTTGCAATATTTTCTCTTTGAGTTGGGAGTTCTGGAACTTGGCTATAATATTCCTAGGGGTTGGTCTTTTGGGATCTCTTTCTTGCGGGGATCAGTGGATTCTCTCCATTTCTATTTTGCCCTCTGCTTCTAGAATATCAGGGCAATTTTCCTGTAGTAATTCTTTGAAAATGATGTCAAGGCTCTTTTTCTGATCATGACTTTCAGGTATTCCAATAATTTTTAAATTATCTTTCCTAAGTCTGTTTTCCATATTAGTTGTTTTTTCAATGAGATATTTCACATTTTCTTCTAATTTTTCATTTTTTTGGTTTTGAAGTATTGATTCCTGATTTCTGGTAAATTCATCGATCTCCCTGAATTCTTTTCTTTGTCTGAAGGATTTGTTCTCCTCAGAGAGTTTTCTTATCTCTTTTTCCATCTGGCCAATTTTGCTTTTTAAAGCATTCTTCTCCTCAATAACTTTTTTGAACTGTTCTATCCATTTGACCTAAGCTGGTTTTTAGCATGCTATTTTCTTCAGCATTTTTTTGGATTACCTTGACTAAGCTGCTGACTTAATTTTCATGTTTTTCTGAATCTCTCTCCTTTCTTTTCCCAGTTTTTCTTCCAACTCCCTCATTTTATTTTCAGTCTTTTTTGAGCTCTATCATAGCCTGAGCCCAATTTCTGTTTTTCTTGGAGTCTTTAGATGCAGGAGCTTGTGCTTCCTCATCTTCAGACTGAGTATATCCATCCTTCTTGGGATCATAGATAATATATTTCTTAATGGTGTTCCTCTTTTTTCTCAGCTTGCTCATTTTCCCAGCCTAAGCCTATTTTGGGGGTGCTTCCTGAGCTTTTGGGGCACTCCCACAAGGGTCTCAGTGTGTGAGGCTCTGTCCTCCCTCCTGGTCTGTGAGTAAACATATGCGCTCCCATCTGCCACGGGCCTGAGGTGGAGGGGGCCCTGCTGTTCTATGGAGGGGCCTAGACTGCGATCAGTATCTGAATGTGGCCAGAGCCCCAGAGTCCTGTTCCAGAGGCAGAGGACAGAGTTCTGCAGTCTCTCTCTCTTCACTCCCATCCCTCTTCTCAATGGGCTCATGCCCTGGAGGCTCCTGCTTACTGGCTCCACCTGCTTCTGTTCCTGGATCTGGGCAGCTGAAAGACCATGCTGCTAGCTGTGTGCCCTAGGGGCTGGGCTCCACGTGCTCGCTCTGGCAGAGGTCCCCCACTGTTTCCCCACTTTGTGCCCAGTGCTCCCTGGGGTGTAGCTCAGGAGACTACCCCACTGCTGTGAGCTGGGGCTCCCCGAGCCCTGGGGCTGACTCTGGGAGGCTGAAGTTCTTTCCCTCTGTTGGGCCGCCCCTCCAACCCCAGGGAACAGAGCCTTTCTGCTCTTTTCAAGGTTACCTTGAATAGGAGAATTACCTCTCTGGGTCCCTTTGTGGGTTCTGTCTCTCGAAAGTTTAGTTAGAGTCCTTAGCTTATGAGTTTTATCAGAGAGCATCTAAGACTTGATCCTTTCTTGTTGCCATCTTGGCTCTGCCCCTCTTTTGCATTTGTTTTTCAAGTTAGTTGTTTTTTTCCATTGAGATATTTCACATTTTGTTCAAGTTTTTCATTCTTTTGCTTTTGTTTTATTGTTTCTTGACTTCTTACAAAGTCGTCAGTTTTCCTTAGCTCCATTCTACATTTGAAGGAATTATTTTCTTCAGAGAGCTTTTGTATCTCCTTTTCCAAAGACAAATTCTGCTTTTTAAAGTAATTCTTCTCCTCATTGCCCTTTTGGACTGCTTTTTTCATTTGATCTAAACTGGCTTTAATATGTTATTTTCTTCAGGACTTTTTTATTGCTCCTTTGAAAAGCTGCTGAGTTGGTTTTCATGATCTCTCATTTCTTTTCCAGTGTTTCCTCTATCTCCCTTATTAGATTTTCAAAATCTTTTTTGAGCTCTATCTTATCACATGAACCCAATTCATATTTTTCTTGGAGGTTTTGAATACAGAAACTTTGTTGTTACTGTCTGAGTGTGTATTTTCATCCTCCATTTGCTAAAGTAATTGTTTATGGTTGGATTTTTTTCTTCTATTGTTTTCTCATTTACCTAATCTATGACTTGATTTTAACTCTTTGTTAAGATGGGGCTTTGCTTCCATAGTGAAGAATGCACTCTCCCAAAAACTCCTAAGAATTTTTCCAGGTGTCTTTAAGGATACCTCCCCCCCTCCCCAGGAAACTCAAATCCATCAAGGTGTTATAAAAGACTCTGTTTTACTGTCCTGCTCTTATCTGTGGATGACTACAAGCATTCCCCTCTGCCCTGGAACTGTGAAGAGGGTCCCTGCTCCACTATGGTGGTAAAGCTCCTTTCCTGAGAATGGGACCAAGACTGCAGCCTGGATTTGAGTATGGGTAAAGCTATAGAATCCTATCTCAGGGATAGATAGCAGAGAGACCTCTGCAATCTCACCAAATCCTTTACCTTCCTTGGACTGAGCACTCTGGAAGCTCCTAGTAGGGTGGTTCCCCAGAGTTGCTCCTGTTTCTGGGGGAGCCAAGTCTTCACTCAGGCCTATGATGGATTAGGCTCTCTTCTCACTCTGGAGCAGTAGGGTTACTCTGCTGAGTTTCCAAGTTGACCTTGGCAATCTCTGGACTGAGAGCTCAGGAAACTGCCACTGCTGCCATGGACCCAGGTGCCCCCTAGGGACCCAGGTGCCCTGTGGGCTGTTCCTAGATAGTTGGAGCTTGTTTGCTCCTTTCTAACTCTGGTGTAACAGATCTTTCCCATGGATCTTCCAAGTTGACTTGGACTGAGAAATTGTTTTGTCATAAAATTTCTGGGATTTCCTGCCTTCCATCTATCAGCTTGGCTCTGTCCCCAAGAACTATTTTTTATCATAATGCTATCCTTTCTGAATTTTTGTCAATCAAAAGTTGACAAATGTGTCTTCTGTAGCTTTATTCAAGTTATTGAACTGAAATTGTTTTATTGCATATCACTAGACACTTCTTTCTTATTGATAGAGAACTACAAATCATCTAGATATAAAATCCATCTCCCATGCATACTTTACATATATCCAGGCAATATTTCTTCATATTGTTCATTTGAATATACTGAGACTGCACTAGAGGCTCTGCTGAAAAATTATTTTTACCCCACTCCCTCTCCCCGATCCAAAAATCTATCACCTTCAGGATCAATGTAAAATCCCTTTTTTAGCATTTGAAATCCTTCATAATCTGTCTCCCTCTTACCTTTCCAGCTTTCTAATACTTTACTCCCCACCACAACAGTAGATTCTTTGATGTTTATTTAACAATCTCCTTGAGAAAAAGGACTCTCTTTGGCCTTTCTTTGTATTCCCAAACACTTAGCACAATGTCTTCCACAAAGTAAATTCTTACTAAATGATTATTGATTGAGTCAAATAATCCTATCAAAAAAGGAAATGTGGCCTGTTTTTCCTTTCTAATGTCTACTGAATCCACATGAACTTTTCAAAAGTACCACAACCTTTCTAAGAATCCACCAATTATTCATTCAATAATTCATTCAAAAATTTTTCCAGCAAGAACTAGAAAACCCATTTGTCAGTGAAAAATTTGCTTTTTTCCTTTTTCAAAAATGGGACAAGTTTTGATTATTGCCAGACTTCAAAACCTTTCCCTATTCTCCACAATTATTAAAAAATTACTGAACATAGTTTCATTTGACATTACATTTTACTTAAATGAAATGTTAATCAGCAATTGTGTTCATATATCTAAAGATCATGAAACTGATATCAAATTCACATGGTCCTATAATTTACATTTACCTAAACAAAACTATGAAGACCCGCAATTTCTGAATAGCATCACCTGCTTTCCCTTTTAAAGAAAAAAAAACACTTCCCTCTTGCCTTTAGTTTGCCTTTTATGCTCACTTGAGATCCTTCAGCTGCCTATAATAATCCTTCCTCATTTTCTAGCTTATAACATTTTAAGGCATTACTCTTTCTAAAAATATATGCATCTTAAAGAGACAAAATTACTCTAATGATGATATTTTACACATTATAGCAAATTATTTGGGTAATGCTTTGAAGAGGAGACAGGACAAAGACTACACTATTCCTATTACTTTGGGCAGCCCTTGCTGCCCTTTTCTAAGAAATTTTTGTGACACTTCAAAAGGATCACAGTGACAATTTCGTAAACTCTAAAAAGCTTTTTGTTCAGTTTTCTATGAATGACTTACCTAAAAAATGTCTGTCTCACAGTTAAATTTCAAAACTTTTAACCAAAAGATGATGAAAATAACAATGAAGAAACACTTGATGGTGCTCCACCATATTACTTTTTTGAGTTGTTTCTTTTTTTAGGTTTTTGCGAGGCAAATGGGGTTAAGTGGCTTGCCCAAGGCCACACAGCTAGGTAATTATTAAGTGTCTGAGACCGGATTTGAACCCAGGTACTCCTGACTCCAGGGCCAGTACTTTATCCACTGCGTCACCTAGCCACCCCCACCATATTACTTTTTATGGCATGTGAGAGAAGTAGTTAAACAGATATCATCCAGGAAATGTATGAGTATAAAAAGATGTGGACTAGATGAGGTGGCATCAAGATGATGGAGTAAAGGCAGGGATTCACCTAAGCTCTCCCCCAAATACTTAAATGGTTTTAAATAATGACTCTAAATAAATTATTGAATGGCAGGACCCATAAAAAGGAGTGAAACAATTTTCCAATCCAACACAATTTGGAAAATAAGTGGGAAGGGTCTGCTGCACTTGGGTGAGAGAGGAGAGAAGAGCACAGAACTGTTCTCAGCCATCCCAGGAACAGGTAGCAGGATACCTCAGTCAATGGCACTGGTGGCAGTTTCCAGACCTCTAAACCCAAGGAGTTGCCAAAGACCACTTGGAAGGTCAACAGGAAAACTCTGACTCACTTGGGTAAGATGGGCCCCAGTTCAGTGCAGGTCTCAGTAGGGCAGACCTCAGCAAACTAGGAGAGGATTAGGGAGCCACAATCAACAGAGGTAGCTGCTTCTAGAACTCAGCCCATAGACCACATTGCCTACATCTAGGACTATCTCCAGTCATCCTGATTCAAATCTTCCACTGACCCAGATGGCTCTTTGTGAGAAAGTGAGGCAGCACCCCTCACTTAAATCTAATTCACAAGGTTGTCATGGCATCATCTCCATGATGTCATGGTCTTTTTTGAAAAAAGGATAAACATTATGGAAGATCAAAATGAACACACAAAATAAGAAAACAAAATCAAACCTTATGTATCCAATGCCTTTAAGAAAAA
Organism: Macrotis lagotis; assembly: GCF_037893015.1. Lineage (NCBI taxonomy): Eukaryota > Metazoa > Chordata > Mammalia > Peramelemorphia > Peramelidae > Macrotis > Macrotis lagotis. Next base: position 99,304,063 of record NC_133660.1, on the reverse strand, counting down.
TATGAATTAGTCTCAGGCTATGGAAAAGCTCAAAAGGAATTTTGAAAATCAAGTAGGAGGGGTAGAAGAAAAATTTGGAAGAGAAATGAGAGGCGAGAAAATCATTAAAATCAAGTCAGCAGTTTGGTGAAGGAGATACAAAAATACTGAAGAAAATAACATCTTAAACACAAGACTGGGTCAAATGGAAAAAGATGTTCAAAAATCAATGAGGAGAAGAATGACTTAACAAACAGAATTGGTCAAATGAAAAAGGAGATACAAAAGGTCACAGAAGAAAATAATTTCTTAAAATATAGATTGGAGAAAAGGGAAACAAATGCCTTTGTGAAAAAACAAGAAGCAATAAAACAAAAACAAAAGAATGAAAAACTAAAAGAAAACTTGAATTATCTCTTTTAAAAAACAGCTGATCTTGAAAACAGACCTGGAAGAGAAAATTTAAAAATTATTTGACTACCTGAAAGCCATGACCAAAACAAGGACCTAGAAAAATTTTTTTCAAAAAATATATTTTGCCCTGATATTCTAGAAGCAGAAGGTAAAATAGAATTTAAAGAATCCATTGATCACTACCTGAAAAAGATCCCCATATGAAAACTTCCAAGAATATTATAACCAAATTACAGAACTCTCAAGTTAAGCAGAAAATATTACAAACTGTCAGAAAGAAGTTCAATTATCATGAATAAAACAAGATTTAGCGATTTATATATTAAGAGATTGTAGGACTTGGAATATGATATTCCAGAAGGAAAAATTGCTTGCATTCCAACCAAAAGTCAACTATCCATAAAACTAAGCCTATTCTTTCAGGGGAAAAGATAGATATCCAATGACATGAAACTTTCATATTTTTCTGATGAAATGATCAGAACTGTACAGAAAATTTGATCTTCAAATACAAGACTCAAGTGAAGCTTAAAAAGGTTAACAGGAAAGGCAAATCACAAGGAACTTAATTATATTGAACTGCTTATATTCCTGCATGGGAAGATGATTCTGATAACTCATATGAAGTTTCTCATTTATTAGGGCAATTAGAAGGAGATTATATAGACAAAGTATAGTGGGAATTTGAAGGGATGATGCATTAAAAAGAAGGAGTTAATAGGTGAGAAAACAATGGGAGGAAGGGAAAGGGGGAGATAGAATAGGATAAGTTATTTCATATAAAAAAGGCAAAAAAAGTTGTTTTTTTTGGTAAGGCAAATAGGGTTAAGTGGCTTGCCCAAGGCCACACAGCTAGGTAATTATTAAGTGTCTGAGGCCGGATTTGAACTCAGGTACTCCTGATTCCAGGGCCAGTGCTCTATCCACTGCACCACCTAGCCACTCCAAGAAAAAGTTTTTGCAATGGAATGGTAGAGAGGGAAGGTGAGGGATAGTGAATGAGTCTTAGTCTCATCAAAATTGACTCCAAGAGGGAATAACAAATACACTCAACTGAGTATAGAAATCTATCTTACACTAGAGATAAATAGGATAGGAAAGGACTAAGAAAATGGCTTCAAGGTTCAGGGTGGGGGGTGATAAGAGGTGTAGGATAGAAGGTGCAGGAGAGGGTGATCAGATGCAAAACACTTTTGAGTCAAGAATGTGTTGAGAGAGAGAGAGAGAGAAGAGAGAGAGAGAGAGAGAGAGAGAGAGAGAGAGAGAGAGAGAGAGAGAGAGAGAGAGAGAATAGATTAAAAGGGGGGATAGGATGGAGGGAAACACAGCTATAGGAAATATGGGATAAAATATTGAAACAAGACCTCATTTCTCAAACACAGAAATTTGAATCAAATTCATAAAAAATGAGTCATTCCCCCAATTGATAAATGATGAAAAGATATGAACAGTTTCCAGATGAGGTAATTAATGTTATCTTTGGTCTATTAAAAAATCTTAATTCACTAGTGATTGGAGAAATGCAAACTAGAACAATTTTAAGGTGCTACCTTATACCTATAGGATTGGCAAAAAGGACAAAAAGAAAAAATAACAAATGTTGGAGGGGATGTAGGGAAAAAATGAGAAATTAAAGCACTGTTAGAGGAGTTTTAAAGGATTCAACAACTTTTTAAAGGAATTTGAAACTATGCCCAAAGTACTATAAAACCATGTCTACCTTTTGACTAAGTAATGCCACTACCAGGTCTATATTCCAGAAGAGACAAGGAAATGGACCTATATGTAAAAAGGATATATATGGCTCTTTTTTGGGTAAGGAAATCAAGGAGATGTCCATCAATTGGAGAATGGCTTAACAAATTGTGATATGTGATTAAAAGGAAATGCTATTCTGTTAAGAAATAATGAACCAGATGCTTTCATTAAAAACTTGCATGAGGAGATACAATGGGAAATGTACTATATAGAAAATAACAGTAATGTTGTAATCAGCTGTGAATGATTTAATTTTTCTCAGCAATACTGTAACCCAACAGAACATTTCTAAGATACAGCTGAGGGTGTCTGAATACAGATTGAAGCATACTTTTCCCCCTTGAGGCTTCTTTTGGGTGGGGAGGGGTTATGTTTATTTTACAACATGACTATTGTGGTAATGTTTTTCATGACTATACATTTTTAACCTATATCAAATAACTTGCTTTCTCAATGAGGAGAATTGGGGAGAGAGAAAGGAAAAGAACTTAAGACTCAAGTTTTTAAAAGTGAATGTTGAAACTTGTTCTTGCATGTAACTGAGGAAAAATAAAATTAAAAAAAAAGATGTGGACCAGTCTTTTTCCTATAGAAGATCAAGCAAAGGATAAAAATTGGACAGCCTCAGCCTCGGCCTCAGCCTTGAGATGGTATTCACACAAAAGTCTTCAGTGAAGGGCAGCAATTGACTGAAGGGATCCCTTATAAAAGACTATGGAGAGACATGGATAAGATTCAACGAGATGAGAAGATGAAAATGGATTATGATTTTCACCTCTAAGGGCAAGATTCACATGGATAAGAAAATGGATCCACTTTAGTGTGGAAGTAACACAGGTCACTCAAGCAGAATTCAGTTCAAGTCAACACTTATTTACTTAACATAGGTATGTTCTAGGAACTGTGCCAAGGATACAGATACAAAAAGGAAAAAATGTCCTGACCCCAGAGTTTACTTTGTTTCTTTAGTGAAGACAGAGAAGTGAAGGGATTTGAAATTGGGAGTAGGCCACCTTTATTAAGGTACAATTACCACTACTAGAAAGTATATTTACCTCCTTCCTTAGGGTAGAGACTAGTTGTAAGCAAAAGATGATTGAACCTAGGGCAATAATGAATTAGGCAAAGGCTCCCAAAGGCTGGGGGAAAAAGGTAACTGAACTTCAAGGAAAGGTTTATTCATTGCTGTTACTTAAACTGAATGCTCTGAATAGATGCTAGTTTTCTAAGGGAAGCACTGACTTTAAGGGTATGGGGTAGGATGATCATTTCTTCTTCTTCCTCTTCCTCTTCTTCCTCTTCCTCTTCTTCTTCCTCATTTCCTCCATAATGTTTTCTTTAACAAGAAAAAATACTCCCAAATGATAAAAGAGATAGTTGGCTCAAGAGTCCTAAGTATAAGAAAATAATATGCCTACTAGGAGAAGCTGTCAGTAGATAAATAAAGAAACAATGAAACTGAATCAAAGGGTCTTTATTTGACTGTCTGGGGGAAAATAACATTTTGTAAAACAGTCCTTAGAAAGGAAAGGCTTTCCTTGGTGATTCAGCAGATATCTTGATATGAGGACGGGATTTACATGAAATAGGAAGAATAATTTCTCTTGCCAAAAATGAATGAATGAATGAAAAATGGGGCAAATTGTAAAAACACAACAGCACATTTAAATATAATTATTTAGAAAGCAAATGCAAGCAAAAGGATAGCCTATAGTTGGTTTTATTTTTCTACTTGCCTTCTTTATTTATGCTCCACACCTTTTCAGTGCTTTACTAGTGACCTTCTTACCTAAGAGTTGCTTCCATCCCATGGCCTTCTCTTTTGACTCAGGAGTCCCTGGATCAGGTAATCTTTTCATAAGGAGTTTTTTCATATTCACTTCAATCCCAGTTCTACTAATTGACTAGTTCTGGAGATTTCTGCCTCCTTGCTCCAATCTAGCTAGCCTGTGTTTGAGTGTTCTTCCCTCCTCAGCTTTCCATATCCCTTTTTTTTAGGATTTTGCAAGGCAAATGGGGTTAAGTGACTTCCCCAAGGCCACACAGCTAGGTAATTATTAAGTGTCTGAGGCCGGATTTGAACTCAGGTACTCCTGATTCCAGGGCCAGTGCTCTATCCACTGCACCACCTAGCCACTCCAAGAAAAAGTTTTTGCAATGGAATGGTAGAGAGGGAAGGTGAGGGATAGTGAATGAGTCTTAGTCTCATCAAAATTGACTCCAAGAGGGAATAACAAATACACTCAACTGAGTATAGAAATCTATCTTACACTAGAGATAAATAGGATAGGAAAGGACTAAGAAAATGGCTTCAAGGTTCAGGGTCCGGGGGTGATAAGAGGTGTAGGATAGAAGGTGCAGGAGAGGGTGATCAGATGCAAAACACTTTTGAGTCAAGAATGTGTTGAGAGAGAGAGAGAGAGAAAGAGAGAGAGAGAGAGAGAGAGAGAGAGAGAGAGAGAGAGAGAGAGAGAGAGAGAGAGAATAGATTAAAAGGGGGGGATAGGATGGAGGGAAACACAGCTATAGGAAATATGGGATAAAATATTGAAACAAGACCTCATTTCTCAAACACAGAAATTTGAATCAAATTCATAAAAAATGAGTCATTCCCCCAATTGATAAATGATGAAAAGATATGAACAGTTTCCAGATGAGGTAATTAATGTTATCTTTGGTCTATTAAAAAATCTTAATTCACTAGTGATTGGAGAAATGCAAACTAGAACAATTTTAAGGTGCTACCTTATACCTATAGGATTGGCAAAAAGGACAAAAAGAAAAAATAACAAATGTTGGAGGGGATGTAGGGAAAAAATGAGAAATTAAAGCACTGTTAGAGGAGTTTTAAAGGATTCAACAACTTTTTAAAGGAATTTGAAACTATGCCCAAAGTACTATAAAACCATGTCTACCTTTTGACTAAGTAATGCCACTACCAGGTCTATATTCCAGAAGAGACAAGGAAATGGACCTATATGTAAAAAGGATATATATGGCTCTTTTTTGGGTAAGGAAATCAAGGAGATGTCCATCAATTGGAGAATGGCTTAACAAATTGTGATATGTGATTAAAAGGAAATGCTATTCTGTTAAGAAATAATGAACCAGATGCTTTCATTAAAAACTTGCATGAGGAGATACAATGGGAAATGTACTATATAGAAAATAACAGTAATGTTGTAATCAGCTGTGAATGATTTAATTTTTCTCAGCAATACTGTAACCCAACAGAACATTTCTAAGATACAGCTGAGGGTGTCTGAATACAGATTGAAGCATACTTTTTCCCCCTTGAGGCTTCTTTTGGGTGGGGAGGGGTTATGTTTATTTTACAACATGACTATTGTGGTAATGTTTTTCATGACTATACATTTTTAACCTATATCAAATAACTTGCTTTCTCAATGAGGAGAATTGGGGAGAGAGAAAGGAAAAGAACTTAAGACTCAAGTTTTTAAAAGTGAATGTTGAAACTTGTTCTTGCATGTAACTGAGGAAAAATAAAATTAAAAAAAAAAGATGTGGACCAGTCTTTTTCCTATAGAAGATCAAGCAAAGGATAAAAATTGGACAGCCTCAGCCTCGGCCTCAGCCTTGAGATGGTATTCACACAAAAGTCTTCAGTGAAGGGCAGCAATTGACTGAAGGGATCCCTTATAAAAGACTATGGAGAGACATGGATAAGATTCAACGAGATGAGAAGATGAAAATGGATTATGATTTTCACCTCTAAGGGCAAGATTCACATGGATAAGAAAATGGATCCACTTTAGTGTGGAAGTAACACAGGTCACTCAAGCAGAATTCAGTTCAAGTCAACACTTATTTACTTAACATAGGTATGTTCTAGGAACTGTGCCAAGGATACAGATACAAAAAGGAAAAATGTCCTGACCCCAGAGTTTACTTTGTTTCTTTAGTGAAGACAGAGAAGTGAAGGGATTTGAAATTGGGAGTAGGCCACCTTTATTAAGGTACAATTACCACTACTAGAAAGTATATTTACCTCCTTCCTTAGGGTAGAGACTAGTTGTAAGCAAAAGATGATTGAACCTAGGGCAATAATGAATTAGGCAAAGGCTCCCAAAGGCTGGGGGAAAAAGGTAACTGAACTTCAAGGAAAGGTTTATTCATTGCTGTTACTTAAACTGAATGCTCTGAATAGATGCTAGTTTTCTAAGGGAAGCACTGACTTTAAGGTATGGGGTAGGATGATCATTTCTTCTTCTTCCTCTTCCTCTTCTTCCTCTTCCTCTTCTTCTTCCTCATTTCCTCCATAATGTTTTCTTTAACAAGAAAAATACTCCCAAATGATAAAAGAGATAGTTGGCTCAAGAGTCTAAGTATAAGAAAATAATATGCCTACTAGGAGAAGCTGTCAGTAGATAAATAAAGAAACAATGAAACTGAATCAAAGGGTCTTTATTTGACTGTCTGGGGAAAATAACATTTTTAAAACAGTCCTTAGAAAGGAAAGCTTTCCTTGGTGATTCAGCAGATATCTTGATATGAGGACGGGATTTACATGAAATAGGAAGAATAATTTCTCTTGCCAAAAATGAATGAATGAATGAAAAATGGGGCAAATTGTAAAAACACAACAGCACATTTAAATATAATTATTTAGAAAGCAAATGCAAGCAAAAGGATAGCCTATAGTTGGTTTATTTTTCTACTTGCCTTCTTTATTTATGCTCCACACCTTTTCAGTGCTTTACTAGTGACCTTCTTACCTAAGAGTTGCTTCCATCCCATGGCCTTCTCTTTTGACTCAGGAGTCCCTGGATCAGGTAATCTTTTCATAAGGAGTTTTTTCATATTCACTTCAATCCCAGTTCTACTAATTGACTAGTTCTGGAGATTTCTGCCTCCTTGCTCCAATCTAGCTAGCCTGTGTTTGAGTGTTCTTCCCTCCTCAGCTTTCCATATCCCTTTTTTTTAGGATTTTGCAAGGCAAATGGGGTTAAGTGACTTCCCCAAGGCCACACAGCTAGGTAATTATTAAGTGTCTGAGTCCTGATTTGAACTCAGGTACTCCTGACTCTAGGATGGGTGCTCTATCCACTGCGGCACCTAGCTGCCCCACCATATCCCTTTAAAGGGATGGGAACTATATTGTGGTTTACATTTTTATCTCCTGGTCTTAGCACAGTGACTAATACAAATTAAGCTTCAATAAATGCTCACTCATTGAGTCCCCAGATCATTCACTTTATCACTCTATCACCCACTCACTCCCTCACTATTTGTGTGTGTGTGTGTGTGTGTGTGTGTGTGTGTGTTTCTCTCTGTGTCTGTCAATCTGACTGTCTATCTACCCATCTATTTATCTTTCGTTGCTAAATAGAAGGAATCTCGGGGTGGCTAGGTGGCATAGTGGATAAAGCACTTGGAGTCAGGAGTACCTGGGTTCAAATCTGGTCTCAGACACTTAATAATTACTTAGCTGTGTGGCCTTGGGCAAGCCACTTAACCCCATTTGCCTTGCAAAAAAAAACCTAAAAGAAAGAAGGAATCTCCTAATATAGATTAATTGCTATAAAGAAAAATCAGTCAACAAATTTTTATTAAACCTTTGCTATATATTAGGCACTGTATGAAATGCTGTGGATACAAAGAAATCAGAAATAATGTTCATTCCCTTCAAAGAGGTCAGATTCTAAAAGAAGTGTTAGTTATACTCTCTCTCTCTCTCTCTCTCTCTCTCTCTATATATATATATATATATATATATATATATATATACATATATATATACACATATATACATATACACTATAAAACCATATACAATATAAAAAGGGAGATAATCTCACAGGAGAGGACACTCTAAAAGTGGGTGAGGGAGGACTGGGAAAAGTCTTCTGAAGAAAGGTGGATATACTCTGAGTCTTGAGGGAAGCCTAGGAAGACGGGGGGGGGGGGGGGGGGGTGGAAGGCCAAATTTTCTTTTTATACACACTCTAGCAAACTATCACCGGCCCTTCTTTTTTCAGTATCTTATTTATATTTCTCTAAGAATTTGTATCTCTACAATTAGCATATAAGGGTAAAACAGATCAGCACCATACATTTGTATTTATTATTGGTGTGACTGGCAGGATAGTCTGCTCCTTTATAATTCTTGGGTTCATAAGAACCGAAATAAACAAGGACTTTCTAGAAATTCAATTTGACTAAACTTTCTTTGTTCTCCATCAAATACTGAAAAGACCTCTGGTCTTCTTATCTGCATTTCCACAAAATAAATGCCAACTACAAGTCACTTTGGTGACAAGCAACATTTGCTAGCACTGACTAGCCTGGATTATTACAAAGGGTTGAAATTACTCTTAGTTTGAGATGAAATGAAACTTTTTCCAAAGTAATAGTTTGACTCATTTGCCAGAAAAAAAATGTGTGTCTGCTTATTTGTTCCTTTATTCATCATAAGCCATGAGTTATACATGGCAAGCAAGCAAAATTTCAGGTGAATTCTATTAGAGAAACAGAAAGCATATGGGTAAAATGATAGAAATTTTCTCTACAAAGTACTCATTTCTACTCAACCACAGGAACAAGAGCTACATCTCTGAAAGTTTTCTTATGCTCCTTTTTGGAGGGGCACCACAAATGCATTTTTGACAGATGCAATCTCAGAGGGGGAGTCTTCAATCTCTTTCGGAGGGGAAAAACTCCAGAGGAGGCCAATACAAAACTACCCAGGTTCAAGAGATCATAGATTTTCAACTCCCAGGGAAGAAAATGGGAAATCTGAAAATCATCTCAGTTTGGATTAGGAATTCCAAATGTCCCATTTGCATTAGGTACAAACTACTTTTATGGAGTGAACCAGACAATTTTCTCTGTTTTTCAGGTATACCAGGAAAACTTTCTAACGTGTGACATTATTTCTGCTTCTACTTTTATTTTTTTATGCCAAAAAAAGGTCTTGCCTTGTTCTTTCCAACCAAATTTGGTTTTCAACATAATGTTGGTTGTTTCTAAAAGTTATCATTTTTTTCATCTTCAGTTTTTTTATAAATTAAAGTTGAGAGACAGAGATTAGTTTGGTCAACTTCTATTTCTCAGTGAGAATTAAACAAATTGTAATTTATTGGGAACGGTTTGGACATTTGAAGTCTTTAACCATCTAAAAGGAATCAACATTTACAAATAGAATTAATCACCTTTTCATCTAAATCTACCTTTGCTCCAAATCTTCCTATTTCTTTTACCAGCATCACCATTCTGTTACATGTTTGAAACCAGCATCATTTTTTAACTCTTTTCTCTCTTACTATAGCTAACCAGTTCATAAGTCTTCCAAATCCTCCTTCTCCTACATTTTTTAAATTTGTCCTCCTTTCTCCACTCTTGAGCTTTAGATAATGTCCTCATCCCCCTACTGAAGTAATACAATATCCTCCTAACTAGTTCGTGCATTCATACTCTCTTCTCTTCAATGTTATGATTGCTGTTGTTCAATAGTTTTCAGTTGTGTCTGTCTCTTTGTGACCTCATTTGTGGTTTTCTTGGCAAAGATACTAGAATGGTTTGTCATTTGCTTCTCCAACTCATTTGATAGATGAGGAACCTGAGGCAAACTGAGTTATATGACTTGCCCAGAGTCACACAGCTACTAAATGTCTGAGTCCAGATTTGAATTCAGGTTTTTCTGATTCTAGGTCATTTGATTGCTATAATCAAATGCTAAAATAATTTTCATAGGGTACAGATCTGTACATTTCACTACCCTACCCAAATATTTTTATTGGCTTCCAATTGCTTCTAAAAGATAAATTTCTTAATTTTTTTTAAAAATCTTAACAATTTTTCTCCAAATCAACATTATAACATCATTTTATATCTCTCCTTTTCATATTCCACATTCCATCCAAGCTGAACAAGTAGCTGTTCTTCAAAGCTCAAAATTTTATCCCCTACTACTTTGTCTGAGAACAATGTCCTCCATCATACTCCGAATTATTTCATTTCTTCTTTTAATAAATATTATATTTCTCTAACCCCCTAGTTTATTTGACAGTTCCTCTACTGCTAGTTCCATTCTCACTTCTCCTAGTTCTCTCTTTCTGTCCTCAACAAACAAGTAATCAATTAACTTGTCTAGTAAGTCAGATGGATTATCTCCCCTTTAGGCCAAGTCTACATCTAGACAGCTTTTTCACTAAGCTTTTCCTTATATCAATTTAGTGTCCTTCTCCACAATTTTGGTAACTCCCTCTAGTCCTGGACAATATGTATTTTTTTAATGCAATCTAATATGAGATTCTAAGAGAACTGTTGTTTTTATGCCCTTCATTCTCAAAGAGGATCATAACATCATGAAGGTGATGCCTTGCCAGGAAATCTGGGTCCAGTGGCAAGATATATATATCAGGACAAATGGAGATGAACCTCAGAATACCAGGATAGTATTAAACCTCCACATTTTATATTCGAGAAAATTTGTCTAGAAACAGTTTCCTCTATCTACAGTAGACACATTTAATCCTAGTATAAGATTTTACATTTCTCTCCTTGGAATTTCATCATATTAAGCTCAACAATGTTCTAATTTGTCAAGATCAGTTAAGGTCCTGACTTTGTAATCCAAATTATTAACTTCTCCATTTTAGTCTTGTGTCCTCAGAACATGTGAACAGAGAGTCATCTATGCCCTCATCCAAATCACTGAGGGAAAAAAATGTTAAACAGAAGAACCAAGCACAAATTCCTGACACACTTCAATACACCTAATTCCAAACTAACATAGCATTTATGGACACACTTAGCCTCAGATAATTTAATCCATTTAGAATTCACATTACTACATTATCATCCAGCCCACAACTCTCTGTTTTATATGCAGTAATGGTATGAAACATTTTGTCAAATACTTTCCTGATAACTAAATAAACTATATTCTTAGCATTTACCCAATCTATCAGTTTAATAGCCCTGTCAAAAAAGGAAAGGTTAGTATGACATGAACTGTTTTCAGTGAAGCCATGCGAGCCTCTTGTACTGGATCTTCATTAGTCAAACTTAGCATCCTGAGATTTAAAGACACATTCTCTATTAATAATTTTTTAAAAATCAGAACATTTTTTTGTTTTTTGTTTTGTTTTGTTAGTTTTTTTTAGGTTTTTGCAAGGCAAATGGGGTTAAATAGCTTGCCCAAGGCCACACAGATAGGTAATTATTAAATGTCTGAGACTGGATTTGAACCCAGGTACTCCTGACTCCAGGGCCTTGAACCCAAGTACTCCTGACTCCAGGGTCGGTGCTTTATCCACTACACCACCTAGCCTCCCTGAGAACATTTTTTATTTCTCCTTTTATTTTCCAGATTTCTCTTCCATTAGAATTGTTCTTTCAAATATCATTGGTAGTTGTTCAGGAGTCATATCATGAAGTTTTTTTCCAGTATCCTGAGATACAGTTCCTCAGAGTCTAGTAACCCAAACTCAAAATAGATACCTAAATTCTCTTTTAATATTTCCCCTTTTAAATTTAACCTATCACTATAGTCTAATAGGACTATTTGAATAGTCTATTTGAATAGAATATTCTATTCTATTTGAAAAGAATATTTGTCATGTCATTTCTTTCAATTTGAATCATAAATAAATTGGGCAAACAATCAATGAATTTGTTACTGTGGTTGTCATCATTGTTATTGATACCATCATCATTATCCTAACATTTATATAGCACTTTAGTATTTGCAAATATTTGCTCCTCAATATTCATCCAGGTAATGACCATTAACTATAGACACCCCATATGGCTCTGCCCTAGGTCGTCTTCTTCTTCTTCTTCTTCTTTTTCTTCTTCTTCTTCTCCTTCTTCTTCTTCTTCTTCTTCTTCTTCTTCTTCTTCTTCTCTCTCTGTCTCTCTCTGTCTCTGTCTCTCTCTCTCTATATATATAAATATATATATATATTATTTATTGATGATATCATCTCTATTCTCAAATCTACTTAAACAGTCCTAATTTCTCTACTAACCTTCAGTCTTGCACCTCCAGCAAACTATAGGGCACCTTGAAATAGTGGTCCCATGGATATTTAAACTCAACATAACAAAAAAGTAAAAAGACTTATAGCACTCCTTTTTACCTAACCTCCCTGTTATTGTCAAATTCTCCTAGTCACTTATATTTAGAATCTAGGTGTCATCATCATCTCCCCTGAATATTCAATCTCCTGTCAAGGTCGATCTATTTCATATTCATCAATTTCTCAAATGTGCCCCCTTGCCTCCTCTGATGCTACCACCAAGCTGGAAAGACTCTCATCACCTTATATGTGGAATATTATATTAGCCTGGCAATTTGCCTCCAAGCTACAAGACTGGCCCTACTCCAGTCCATCCTCCATTCAACTATTAAAAGGATCTTTCTAAAGCTTAGGTCTCACCACATTATTCCCCCACTCCTGCCCAGTAAACTTCCCTATCACCTCCCTATCAAATATAAGATCCTTCATTGGGTGTTCAAATTCTTTCAATACCTACCTTTCTTACCTTTCCTCTTATACCTTAAACTACCTCTCCTCCCTGCTACTACTACAATCAAGATCTAGGGATGCTGACCAACTTGCTTCCTTGAAGGAGACATTTCATCTCCAGGATGTACATTTTCACTGTTTGTCCATTTAGGAAGGCAGCTGCTGACACAGTGGACAGAGTATGAGTCCTGAAATCAAGAATACCTGAGTTCAAATCTAGCTTCAGATGTTTACTAGCCACATGCCCCTGGACAAGTCACTTACTTCTGTTTGCTTCAGTTTCTTCAGCTTTGAAGTGGGAATAATAACAAAACCTGCATCAAGGAGTTTTTGTGAAGTTCAAATGAAATAGAATTTGTTTAAAAATAAAACCCTTAGCACAGTGCCTTTTTATATAGTGGTCATCATATAAATTCTTTCCTCTTTTTGTCCCCCATCCCCCATGTCTTAAATGCTTTCTCTCTTCATCCTTCCTGGCTTCCTTCAAGTCCCAGTTAAAATTCCATTTTCTAAGAGAAGTCTTTCTTGATACCACTCAGTGCTATTCCTCCCTTCTGTTGATTATCTCTACGTTATTTTTCAAAATATTTGCATGTACACAGTTGTTTGCATGTTGTTTCCTGCTTTAAACTGTGAGCTCCTTGGGATTAGGGATGATGTTTTATCTGCTTTTATACTATTAGCCATTACATTAGTAACTTCATAAATTTTTTCTGACAGAATGACTGATATGAATGCTCTATTTTATCCTTGTAAGAATTCTGTCATGTAAATCTTTGTTGTTATTATTATTATTAGTAGTAGTAGTAGTAGTAGTAGTAGTAGTAGTAGTAGTAGTAGTAGTAGTAGTAAATAAGTGATTAGAGCACTGGACCTAGACTCCAGATTACCTAATTACTTCCTTCCCTTCTTCTTTCCTCCCTTTCTAAATAACTAAATTATTATTATTATTCTTTTTATGAATGAGGAAGAGGTTATGTGATAAACCAGGTCTTCTGGACTCTAAGACTAGCATACTACTCAATAACAACGGCCTCTCATCAACTAAAAATGGTAACCAGGTTAGGATCAAGGATATAGTGTACCCTAAGATAACTGATACTTAAAGTCAATTGAAGTAGGAAAATTAGATTGGACAGGGTTTTTTTTTTTTGTTTTGTTTTTCCTTGGGGAGGAAGGGTGTGGAGGAAAGGGAAGATGATGAATCCAGTTTGAGACTGGTTGAATTTTAAATGTCAGAGAGTTGACATCAGTCCATTAATCAACACTCTTTGGCTATGCTTATTAAAACAACTGTAAAACTACCTAATTGCACTAACATTTCTTCCACATTTTTCCATATTCTTCTTAAGATTATCATGAAAGACTGTCTAATGATCTACTGAATGCAGTACCCTTCCTCAAATTCCTTGCTAAAATCTAAGAACTTCCTGAAGTAATCCAAAAAAGTTTGCCAATATTGTTTGCATATCTGTGTTATTTTATATTGAAAAATATACACTGTTGAAAAAGGCACAATTAACCCAGTAAATAGAACAAAAGAACATCAGTACATTGACCATGATGAAGATGGAATGATTGGAGAGGTTAGAATAAGTTATTATACCTTTATTAGCTATTCTACTTGATCATATAATACTCAGTAGTTTTTTTTTTAATAATTATAGTGATGAAATAGCTTTTAGCATGAAAGACATGTGAAATATAGAGAATTGTATACTTTGCTTTTATTGGAAGAATGTACCTACCTTTGCTACCATAAAGTCACAATTATAATAGACCCCTCCCCCCAAAACAGACAACAAATATTTTCCAAAACTCTGAATCTTCTGTATTTTTAAATTATTCTCTAGTCCCATCAGACTACAAGGTTGACTCAGGATATATATTCTCAGATATCAAATGTTCCCAGGGCTTATCATAAAAAAAGAAATGTATAGAAAATGGAAGTAAGGCCAGCAAACAGAAGATGATATAAGAACATGGCACAGTTCTCTAAAAATATGTTTGGAATTCAGAAGCTTAAAAGGAGTTCAGGCTGAAGAGAGAAATAAGGTACAACCAGAATAAATATATTTTTGGGGGTGAAATGAAGAAGGGAGATAGAGAGAAGGAAGTACAAAGGAAGCAAGTAAGAAGGAAGCAAGGAGGGAAAGAAGGAAAATGGAAGGAAAGAAGAAAGGGGGAAGATAAAGGAAGGGAGAAAGGAAAGGATGGAGGAAGGGAGGAAGGAGAAGAAAGAAGAGAGGTGGGGAGGAAAGAAGAAGGGAAGGTAGTAATTAGGTATTAGTAGTAGGTAGTAGAAGGTAGTAATTAGGATTCTAAGTCCAGTGCTCTAATCACTTATTTACTAAAATGGTGACCCCCATGCTGGGATCAAGGACATAGTGTACAATAAGATAACTGATAGTTTATGTCAATCAAAATAGGAAAGTCAGTAGATTGAGCAGGTTTTTTTCCCTCTTTGGAGGAAGGAAGGCGATTTGAATCCTGAATAACATTATTTAAGAGGAAAAAACTGTTAAATTGAAGTATTCCAGAGGTGAGAAGGAAGGACGCAAAATTACAGAAACAAACAAGTCTAATATAATTTTGGGTTGCATAAGAAGCATATAGGTAATCAGAATAAGAAAGTGACAATCTCCCTGTGCTTTGTTTATATACAATCTCAAATGGAGAGTTGTGTTCAATTCTGAATAACATTGTTTAAGAAAAGAAAATTGTTAAATTGAAGTATTACAGATGAGGGCAATGAGGATGGTGTAGGACATTCAGTTCATGACAAATGATGATTGTTGAAGGAACTAGAATGTGAGAAAAGGAGACTTGGGGGTAGACACATGATCTCTGTGTTCAAGTGTGTGAAGGGATATCCTGTGAAAAAGTGATTAAACTTTCTTTTGAAACAAAAAGTCAAAATCAAGAAAATGGGTGGAAAATGCTAAGAAGTCAATTTGAGCTTGGTGTATGGGGGGGGAAAGGTAAAATCTGAGCTATCCAAAACTAGGGTAGAGTACCTCAAGAGTTTGTGGGTTCCTGGGAGAATCTTCAGGAAGAAATTGAGTATTTCTTTCTAGAGTATGCTATAGATGATATTCTATAGGCATATGGGTAGGAATAGATTGCCATTGGACTATTTATCTAAAATTTCCCAAGTCAGTCAAAAAAAATTCTAGTCACCTCCTATTGCCTCTGAAATCAAATTGGAAATCCTCTGACATAAAAAGATTTTCATAATCTTCCCCCCCTCCTACCTTTCCAATCTTCTTACTCCTTATTCCCCATATACTGTTAAATCAAATGACACTGACTTCCTGGCTGTTCCACAGACAAGACACTTCATCTCTCAGGTTTCAGCATTTTTCTGACTATCCTCAAACCCTGCCATGTTTTCACTCCTTCATACAGAGCTGACATCCGTGTTTTCCTTTAAATATAAACTAAGATTCCCATCTTCTACAGGAAACCTTCCCTTTTAATTCCAGTGCCTTCCTCCTTCTAATTATTATCTATTAATTCTGTATATCTTGATTAGTATACATTTATTTGCATGTTGTCCCCCCCATTAGACTATAAGTTATTTGAGGGCAGATCATTTTATGCCTCTTTTTGTATCTCCAATGCTTAGCACAGTGCCTGGAATATAGTAGGAATTTAATCAATAATTATTGATTGATGTGCTTAACAAATACTTGAAGTTTGCAAGGTTAGTTAACATAGTGGAGACTGGAAGAAGAAACCAAAAAGTACCTGACAACTTGGGAAGATAAGTACTATTTAATAAAATGAAATTATTTTAAAAAGTAGAAAAATATATGTTTGAGATTAAATGATCAAGAGCATAAATATATAATAGTTGATAGGGAGAGATAAAAATTAATGTTACAAGCAATACAAGGGATTTAACAGATATGCAAGCTCAAAATTTTGTTTTTGTTTTTGCAAGGTGATGGGGTTAAGTGACTTGCCCAAGGTCACACAGCTAGGTAATTATTTAAGTTTCTGAGGTCAAATTTGAACTCAGGTCCTCCTGACACCATGGTCGGTGCTCTATCCACTGGCAAGCACAAAGTTAATCTACAACAACAAAAATATAATACTACCCTAAGTAGTATCTACAACAAAGGAAATAACAGTCCAAAGATACATTGCCCTGGTTAGATCAAAGCTAGAATATTCAGTTCTAGATGCAAGATTGAAGAAAGTACATTGACAACCTGTACCATGTCCAGGAAGTATACCAGAAAAGTACCTGAACTGGAATTATTACCATACCCTTGGGGATTACTAAACTGAAAAAGAGAAGAAAGAAGAAACTGGGTAGATATCTTCATATATCTGAGGTGGCATTACATGAAAAAGGGATTAGATCTGGTGTTTCTTGGTCCCATAGTATGATGATGATGATGATGACGTTGGAATTTAGCTTTTGAAGAAGGTGATGAAATCAGGGAGGTGAGGCTATGACAAATATGTCAACTGGATTTGAGTGAGGAGGAGCTGTGCTAAGTTACCATTCTCACTTTTTCCTCCAGAGCCATCTGGGTCCAGTGGCCAGCTATGAATCAGGGCAGCTAGAGAGAGCACTGGATGCAAGACAGTCAGGGTTAAATGACTTGCCCAAGGTCTCACAGCTAGTACGTTTCAAATGTCTGAGGCCAGATTTGAACTCAGAGCATCCTGATGTCAGGGTCAGGTGGGTCCAAGAACGATAAACAGAAAAAGATTTGACGTCAGTATAAAGAAAAACTTCTTAACAATTAGGAAATACCTAGTATTGAAACATGCTCCTCTGGAAGGTGTTGTTGTTGAATTATTTCCATCATGTCCAACTTTTCTTGATCCCAATGGAGTTTTTCTTTGCAAAGATATTGGAGTGGCTTGTTTCCTTCTCCAGTTCATTTTATAGATGAGCTTAAGTAATTTGCCTAGGTCACAAAGCTAATAAAAATCTGAAGTTGGATATGACTGATTTTTAGCTCAGGGATCAATCCACTTGTACCACTTAGCTAGTTACTTGCAGTCATTCTATAAATGTTGGATTTTGTTAAACAGTGGATTCCTGTTCAGGCTTGGGTTTGACCATATATCCTTTGGAATCCCTTTCAACTCTAAGGTCCTATAATTGTGAGATAATAATAAAGTTCATTAAGTGTTGTCCTACTAAATAGCCCTCAGAATGAAACAAAAAAGAAACAAAAGTTTGGGATGATTTCTAACATGAAAAATCTAGTCTTATTAGTGACATAGGATATCCAAATATGGAACAATCTGAAAAGAACATAATATAACATATAAAATACGTTGGGGGAAAATTAAATATACACATATTAACATAAATATTTTTGTAGTTAAAGAAGTGGAGAAATCAATGTTTGTTAAAGCTGCCAAGGAAGACTTCATGAATGAATTATAATTTGCAGCAATCTTGCAGAACATGTTGGTGTTTGTCCTTCAGTCTCAAAGAAGATCATGACATTAGGGCAGTGATGCTATGATAAGTACATTAATTAGATATGAGTGAGTAGGTACTGTGCTAAGTCACCAGCCCCACTTTCTCCTCCAGAGTCATCTCTATCCAGTGGCAAGATATGAATCAGGATGATAGTCCTGGAGGAGACAATCGGTAAATTAACTTGTCCAAGGTCACACATCTAGTAAGTGTTGTGTCTGAGGATGGATTCAAACTCCCATCCTCCTTACTGCAAGGCAAAGTGCTCTATTTCACCACCTGCCAGCAGGATATGATAGACAGAAGGAGCAAGGAAGTATTTCTGATTTGCACATCATATAAAAAAAGGAAAAAAAAGACAAAAAGAACTTCATGTCTAGGAATGAGCATGATATATTTAAAAGGTAAAGAGATCAACTAGATAAGCAGAAGTATATATTGAAGAGTAATGGCTAGTTAAGAAATAAGCAACAAACTAAATATATGGCCAAAGAAGAGGAATGCAAGAGACATTTATCAAAATATTGTAAGCAAAATTAGATTAATGTGAAGGTATTTTCTTTATATCTTATAAATAAAGACAAAAAAATCAGGAAATTGAGTTTATAATCTTAAATATTTTGAACACCCCACTAAGAAGCACATAAAAGTTTGTCCTCTCATAATGATTCAGGGAAGGTTAGATCATGACAAACTCATGCATCATAATTAGAACATTTAGTGACCTGTTGGAATGCAATATCTAATAACTTTTTTCCTTATCTTAGCAAATTCACACAGTTCCCTTCCTTCTGAATTATACTTTGAATAATACTTCATCCTCTATACTGTATATTTAGTCATTTTAAAGCAATATTGGGGATTGGAGTGTTTTCTCAAGTAGTACAAGTTATCATAGTGCTATTCTCACAACCCCAGGAATCTTACAAAAGGGGTTCGCCTTAAGTAAAATTATAAAAAGGTAAAAATTGCTTCTCAATGTTATGTTGTTCCCTGCATCCTGTTTCCTAGAAGCACAAAGGTCTCTGCTACACACCCTATTCACTTCAACATATTCAGTATGTTCTCATTGCTCACTATCTTTCCTAAGCCACCTTTTTTTTAGGTTTTTTGGAAGGCGAACGGGGTTAAGTGGCTTGCCCAAGGCCACACAGCTGGGTAATTATTAAGTGTCTGAGATCGGATTTGAACCCAGGTACTCCTGACTCCAGGGTCGGTGCTTTATCCACTATGCCACTTAGATGCCCCCCTAAGCCACTTCTAACTTTGTAATCTTATTTCTCATGTCCATTTCCTATCTCTCCAGGAGACTAACTAGCTATTTGTGATGAACTGAATTAAAGCAAAGTAGTAAACTGATTACAACCAAGAAATAAATCTTCATGAAAATAAGGAAGCATGTTTTGTATTGGGAAACTCTTTAAGAATAGATTATATGGACAAATCTCAAGATGTCAGAGTAAGAGGGAGCAAAATAATTCTGCTCTATTACAAATATTCAAGCAAGGATTTATTTTCTTCAAAAGTCTCAGCCCAAGAGATGATCTAAAATTCCAAGGAGCAAAAAAGAAAGTGTTTTTTCACAGGCTGAAATGGTACAATGAGATTGTTTGATAACTGTGGGCACTAGGAAAAAGGTATAACCCATGAAATCTTCCTTTGAAAGAATGGGAATACTGCACCCTATATTCTTGTGCCAAGGGGCAAAGTCATTTTAGTCTAAAAATATTACAAAATTTAAACATCATGTATACAGATATATATCAAGAAGAGAGGGTTTTTTCAATATTAAGACAGTTATAGCCACAAATGATTGATTTAATAAGAAAAAAGATGAAAATAAACACAAATATATAAGCATGGAGATAGAACACTACTCCTATTTTTAACAAGCCCCAGAAATCTTGGGAATAAAGATAATTTTCCGTAATATAAGTAGTATCCCTCCAAAATCATAGTGATTAATAAAACAGGCTCCAATTAATTCAGATGAGTATAATCAGACTGAGGGTACCAAAGTGGCATGATAAAATAGAATGCCAGGTCAGAAGTCAGAATCATTTTCCTGAAGTCAGATCTGACCTTAGCCATTTTGATCTATGCAACCACAGACAAATCATTTAACCCAGTTTATTTCAGTTACTTCATTTATGAAGTGAACTGGAGAAGTAAATACTAAACTCTTTCAGTGTCTTTGTCAAGAAAACTCCAAATGGGGTCACAGTCAGTTAGAGAAGAATGAAATGACTGCACAGCATCAACAAACAAAACCCTAACCACATCTTCCAGGAATTTACAAAACTTGACTACAACACAAATTCAAATTAAAATTAGAAAATGAGTAAACATTAGAAAACATCATCAACAGTTATTATGCTTAAGTCAAAAATTCAGAAAAATAGAATCTCTTTATATCATTTTTAAGGAAAATCTCAAAGAAAATTTCAGATTTCCCATAGACTCTACTAGAGTTTCTGGAAGAAATGAAGCAAAATTTGAAAAATAATTACATAAATGAGGTAAAAGTTTACAGGAAGGAAGGATAAAAAAATGAGAGATCTAGAGGGGAAAAAGTAGAAGATTAAAAAAACTAGAAGAGGTGGCATAATATCTTATTAAAGTAATAGATTCCTTAAAGGTTAGGTTGGATCAGAAATTAATGACTATATGAAACAATAGGATTAAACCAAATAACTGAAAAAATATCATGAAATATAAGGCATCACCTATAAAAACAATTTACCTGGAAAACAGGTCAAAGATAGAGAACCTAAAAATTAGACTTCTTAGAAATCTCAACCATAAAAAATCTAGAAACCACATTTCAAAAAATTATAAATGAAAACTACCTAGACCTTTTAAAACTATTGGACTAAAAGAAAGTAGAAACAGACTATCTTTTTACTTCCTTGAGAAAAAAATGAAAATGCTCAGGAAAATTTTGGCTAAAATTCAGGACTTTCAGGTCAATCAAAAAATATTGCCAACAGCTAAAAAACTTGAATTCTTAAACCACAATAACGATCACATAAGACCCAAAAGTCATCCCTATAAAGGAGAGGACAAATTGCAATACTGTAGTTTCTTGAGCATGCAAATTAAAAGAAAAATCTAGAAAATCCATAAATAAAAAAACTAATTAAATATGAAAATGAAAATTTCTGAGAAATAAAGATAAAATCAACCAATAAAGGAAAATTCATTAAATTGGAAAACTTAAAACCAAAAATAACTATTCAACAAAGTTGGATGTAACCTTTAGAGAACATGAATAATGTACTTTAAATAAAATAGACTAACAAATATCTCTGATAAAAACATTAGAGCTGAATACTTTAAACTACAACCATATATGTCAAAATAAACATAGGAAGGCTATAAAAAGAAAGGTTTATATATTTAAGAAAATAGAAGAACCCATATTGCATTGAGCTTTTTATATTCAGATAGAGGGAGGAAAAGAATTATTTTTTACTCAGACTTCTTTTTTTTTTCAAGGATCATAGAATTTAAGAGTATCTGTAAGTAATTTTGGGGGGAAAAAGAGAAAGGAAAAGAGGAAGAATAACCAAATACACTAAAGAATAAAGAAATAAACATGAGTAGAACTTACTATCTTACATAATCAAAGAGTTCAAGAAGAGTTGACATAAAAGAAATTTGAACTACAAAAAGGATGGACACTTGGAGACTATTTTATTTAGAAATCCATTAAGCTCAGGAATGAATCAGGTAGGGAGGGACCTGAAGAGGGAAAAGGGAAACAAAGGATATTGAAGGGAAGAAGGTCATGAGCAAAACAAATGCCATCTTTAATAGAGTGGAGTAAATATAAAAGAAGAGACATGAAAGGAAAGAAATAAAGGGTAAAAATCTGTGACTTAAGGATTAAGTAAGGGAAAGAAAAGGGATAGAAATATGAAGGACATATTTTCCTAATCAACCATTGTACAATAAAATTAAATTTAATAAAGAGGCTTTAATGAAAGCATAAAAATTAACTGAAGATACTATAATCCTAAAGAATTCTTGGGCCAAAGAAGAAATCATAAAAACAATAGAAAATTACAATGAGATGAATCAGAATTATTAAGATGCACCCAAAGTCAACTTAATAGAAAATTTTATGAATTTAAACTTTTAATTTTTAATTTAAAATTTAAATTTTCATCAACAATAGTAACAAAGCGCTCATTGTTTTGGGCATGAGAATTAAAAGAAAAAGTCTAGAGAATCTGTAAATTAAAAAAGCTAATTAAAAATGAAAATTTGGAGAAACAAAGATAAAATTAACAAATAAAGGAAAATTCATTAAATTGATAATTAAAACTAAAAATTATTTTTAAAAGAAGGTAAGCAACTAACTAATATGAAAAATGGAAAAACAAATCTACAATTCAAAAATGAAAATAGAGAAAGCATTACAAATGAAGATAAATAAAGGAAATCATTAGAAACTGTTGTTTATTAGGAGTTGTTTAACAACAGATAAAGGAAACATAAATATTACAAAGATAAACACAGGAACAAAAAATATTAGCAAGCCATAAATATATTTCAGAGACAGAATTCAAGCAAGTAAGTAATAAAGTTGCTCTTCCTCCAGGGGAAACTAAAAAAGAAAATAGGTATGTTAAAGAATTTTTAAAGGTACACAAGAGAAATAAAGGAATTTTAGAAAGAAAGACAATCATAGCTTTGAAAGTAATAGTTTTAAGTTACATTTATACATATGTGTGTGTTTGTGTGTGTATACCCATCCACATACATATATATGCATATATGAAGATATTTGGGTAGGTAGATAAAAAGACAACTGACAGACAGATGGATAGACATGACATTCCTGGATATAATATAGATTCATAGTTTAATATAGTCCATTCATTCTTTTCTTATTTGTTTATGTCCATTAAATTTAGATTAAAAAAAAACAATGATTTTCTGTAGAAAAAAATAATGCTTTCCAAGAGTGGACTCTAGTGTTTTATTGTTGGATTCCCAAAACTACTTCCTTTTTTAAAAAAAGTTTTGCAAGGCAATAGGGTTAAGTGATTTGCCCAAGAACACACAGCTAGGTAATTATTAAGGTTAAATTTGAACTCAGGTCCTCCTGACTTCACTGTGCCACATAGCTACACCCAAAGCTACTTCCAAAAGTGGAACTGCTCAAATTAGCAAAGTTTGAATCATGTTCCACAAAATGAACTTAGTATTTGTCACATAAGAGAAGGATTTAGTTCAGAGAGCCTTGTCCCTAGATTTCCTGATAGGTAATAAAATGCAACTCATGAACATATTTACTGAAATATATAACAGTTAGTTGTGACCAGCATTAATGTATGAGCAGTCCTATCAGTGAAACAATTAGTCTCTTAGAATAATGAAGAAAATACAAGATAATTTATGAAAGACATGACTGATCCTGAGTGCCAATAGAAGAAACTCATAACTTCTTAGAAATAGAAAATATTTAAAACATTCTTCTATACAGTCTTCTAAAAAAATAGAAATAGTCTTTGAAAAGTAAAGGAGAAAATCTCCAGGTCATATGCAAATCTTAGATAAATTGGGAGTTCTGTGATTTCTGATATGGTATGTGGTCTTAAGAAAGTCACTTAACACCACTGGATTTCAATATCCAAATTATACCATGATTCCTCTCCTTTAAAGATGCTAGGACAGAAATTAAATCCAAATTCCTATTATTTCTGGAAAAACTCTATCATCAGATTTTCCCATCACTCTACTTCCTCCTGTACCTATCAAAACACAATTCTCAGGTCATTATTCCCCTATATTTAGTGCTTTCTGCTACTGGAAAGCAAATCCCTTGACAGTAGAAACTATCTCATTTTTATATTTGAATTTCCAACACTAAGTAGGATGTATGGAACACTATTAAGTGCTTAGATCATAGTGATTAGGACATAAAAGGAAATACTTTTTCAGTCATTTTATTATCAAATTTTCTGCTTCCTCTTGCAAACTAAGATTTTAATAGATGCACTTTAAGGTTCAACCTATAATCCTGAGAACATGACTAAAGTATTTCTTAAGATATTGTTTGTTTTCAATAGCTTGTGTCCAATTCTTCATGATCCCATTTAGGGTTTTCGTGACAAAAATAATAAAATGGTTTGCCATTTCCTTCTCCAGTACATTTTACAGATGAGGAAACTGAAGCAAATGATTTGTTAAATGTACGAGTTAAGTGATTTGTCCAGTAAACTGTACTTTACTTACTACTACAATTAGTATCTAAGGCTACTTTTTTTTGCAAGGCATTGGGGTTAAGTGGCTTGCCCAAGGGCACATGGCTAGGTAATTATTAAGTGTCTGAGACCAGATTTGAACCCAGGTACTCCTGACTCCAGGGCTGGTGCTCTATCCACTGTGCCACCTAGCCGCCCCCATAAGGCTACATTTGAACTCAGATCTTTCTTCCTCTATCCACTGAGTTAACTAGCTGCTTCTAAATTAAAATAACTTTTATATTTAACTGTAGTAATTGTAAAATCACATTTTAATGTAAAGCATTAAATGCTCACATTTTCGTCTTACTCTTCCGTGTTGCAAAGTTTCAAAATCAATTTTGAAGTACCAAAAACTTTCCAATAACATTGTAACATAAAATCAATAGAGCAGCTGAATAGAGTTGCAAACTTGCAAATTCTGGAAAACCTGAGTTCAAATGTGACTTCAGACATTTACTTCTTGCATGGCACTTTACCCTATTTTTCTCAGTTTCTTCATCTATAAAAGAATCTGGATAAAGAATGGCAAATCAATATAGGATCTTTTTATGGAAACTCACCTAAGCAAAAACAATAAAAACAATGATTTTAAAATTAAACTTCTCTTATTCTATAAAGGACAGGGGAAAAAAATCTCATGTTCAAATATCTGTTTTGTTGCGTGTGTGTTTGTGTGTGTATGTGCATGTGTATGTGCATGTGTATGTGTATGTGTATGTGTGTGGGTGTGTAGGTGTGTGAGACCTATTTTCTTCTCCTTTCTCTTGTATTTGGGGTGGACAGGGATAGCAAAGAATTTCAAAAGGAGAGGTCACTTCATTTCTCAACAGAGTTCTATCAAAATTTTCCTAACATGAAGTAAATGGAAGTATCATTTATGAGTTATATATCAAAACAGTTTCAGACATGTCATATCCAAAAGAGAAATCTGTTTAATAACTCAATTTCCTTGAAATTTTTGTATTTTTGTCTTTTAATTTTTGGAGTTCACTGTTAAAAATATAAATCACCATGGGAAGTTATTCTGCAACTGATAGACTTCAAAGTACTTTTCATGAATTTTTAAAATTATTTTTTTCCTAGGACAATAATAAAATAAAAAAGTCAAAAGACTCCTAAATTTCTTTTTCATTGGGAGCATTGAATAAATACATGCTTTTTCCTATCTGGTAGAACATTTTGCTTTATCTGGTAAAGTTATTTCCATTGCAGGGGACTAAAAGCATACTTATAATGTAGAAAACTAAGGGGAAAGGAAAGGTATCTATTCCGTTCAAAGCTTATTTTCACACTTCAGAAGACTTATTTCACACTTCAGAGTCCTCATTAAGGAGCATTTTCTTTTCCCATTCCCAAGCTACATATCAACTGTATAGTACAATGACCAGTTGGCATTGACGACAACACCTCCCAACCCTCCCAATGTGAAACTTGTCTGTCACTTGTTAGTGTGCTAATATCACAAAACTAAAAAAAAAATTGCTGCATTTAATAAGATTTATAGCTTTTTAAGTACACTATCAGCTGTATATTATTATCAACATAAATGAGACTACTGACATGATTTTTAATTAAGGGAAAAAATGTAAAACTTCAGAAATGAATATCCAATCAGGGGGACAAGGTAATATGCATTTATATAATGCATACCAGGAATCCTGAACTGTACTAAGCCCTTTATAGATAATATCTCAATTGATTCTCATAGATATCCTGTGAGAGAGTTATTTTATCATTATTAAAGTGCTTTCATGATCAGGAAATAACATAATAAACACCTTTCATATACACAAGGCATTGGAGAAAAGTGTGTTGTCCAGGACAGAATACAAGATTTAGAATAGCACAGAGATGGAGTCCTAACTTGCTTCTGATATGTATTAACTTTTTGATACAAAAAATTATGCTCTCTGTCTTTTGATATTCTTATCAGTAAAATAAGGGTGTTGGACTTGGTGACCCTTCAGGTATCTTCAAGATCTAAATCTATGGCCATATGATCCTTGACTATATTCAAAATGACAGCTTTATCATCCTCTAGAAATTTACTTTTTAAAATGACAAAGATGCAAATTAAGCATTTACTAGTATAAGAATTCAGAACTATAACAATAAAGTGAAAGTTTTCTATTGATTGCCTCAAAACGTTAAATTATTGTAGCACATATTTTAAATAAAAACCGTCAAGAGCTTATATTTGAAAACCACCTGTCATTAGATACAAATAGGCATATATATGTGACATGATACTCTACATAGTTCTATTTATCAATTCCTTCTCCGGATTCAGAGGATGTTTTTGTTCATAGCTAATTTGGGTAGAGTAATATAGACACAAAATAACTTATTTACTCAAAGTCATTCTTAATATTGCTGAGACTTTTAAAATGGTGGAGAGAAGTTAAGCACTGTCTGAAGTTTGCCTGTCTTTTCCTCTAACCTGACATGAATCAGGCCTCTAAATAGATTTTGGAGTGTCAGAGTGGAATATTTTCCAGTAAGGTCCATCATGGAGGGAGGGAGGGAGGGGGAGAAAGAACATGGGCTTGTCTATGATAGAGATTAGAGACCATCACTGGGGCAAGGTAGGGGCTAATCTGAGAATCTAAACTGTTGGGAGTGGAAGCCTTTGTAGTGTGGTCAGACTGGGAAAGCTCTAGTATGGCTGCCCAGGATATCCATTTGGTCAGCATGGCCAGTCTAGATGGTCCTAGCTGAAAGCCTCTGGTGTTCCTAGCAGAGATCCTGGCATTTCAGCAGGAGGACCTGGCATTCCCCAGGGCAAATAGTACAGAGATTGCCTCAGGTGTTTACACAGAACAGGGCAGGGGTGGCTAACTGACTCTTCAGAGAGAACTTCTGACACTCTCAGCCATGCCAATCTAGACCACCAAGTGATTTGTGGATGCAGACAGCCCAGATACAGCCCCCAAATGTAGGGAGTGGGGGGGGGTCTGACATTCCCAGTTCAGACAACATAGAGCCTCTGACTTTCCTTACAGGTTGGTCCATGGAATTCCTAAATCTATGCCCCAGGCCAATAAGCCAGCCTCTAGTGTACCTTAGGACTTTCAACAACCCCTTCCCCCAACAGAAGACTCTAGAGATAGGTAAAAATTTCAAAATAATTAAGAAAGATCAGAGAAAAATCAGAGTCTATTAAATGTTACCTTGGAAATAAGAATACTATATCAGAAAAGAAAGTAGGAGGGAGTACCATATGTGAAACTTCAGAGGTGTATATGAATTGGTCTCCAGCACAGAAAGACTTGTTAGAAGAATTCACAAAGGGGTTTAAAAATCAAATGGAAAAAAACTGAGAAAAAAAACTTCAAGAGAATTGGACTGAAATCTTGGAACTAGACAGCAAAATAATCATTGGAAGAATTCATTGATCACCTCCTGAAAGGGATCCCAAGTAGAAAATGCCTCCATTGCAATAGAGGGGGAAAAGGAAGGAGGTGAGAACCACCTGAATCTTACTACTATAAGATTTTACTCAGAGATAAAAATCCATGTAAGTTAAGACACTTATCTTACCTTTCAAATATTAAGAGGGGAAGGGAGGGAGGAGGATCTGACAGAGGGGAGGAAAGAAAGAAGGGGTAAAGGGAAAGGGGAAAGAATTGTAAGGGAGGTTGGATAGAAGGGGATAAACACCCTGACAGAGGTGCAAAATACTGGGGAGTAGAGCTAATGTGAAAAAAGGTAAAAAATACAGAGGGAAGAAAGAAATATTATGTATTATATATAAATATTATATATTATATGTTTTTATATAATACACATATAACTATTATATATTATATGTAAATATAAATGTTATATATGATATATTTATATATAATACATATATAGATATGTAGATATAGATTTTTTTGCTGTACATGGCAGTCACACAAAACTTGATCAGCTATTAGGGGATAAAAATTTCAAAATCAAATGTAAAAAGTCAGAAATATTGAATGCATCCTTTTTAGATCAGGATGTAATAAAAATCATATTCAATAAAAGACCATGGGGAGAGAAAGAGAGAGAGAGAGAGAGAGAGAGAGAGAGAGAGAGAGAGAGAGACCTAAAATTAATTGGAAACCAAATAAAATCATTTTAAAGAATGGGTGGATCAAACAACAAATCATAAAAATAATTAATAATTTCATCCAAGATAATGACAATGAGACAATATAACAAAACTTATGGGATACAGCTAAAAGGAGATATTGTATCTCTAAATAGATAAAAATAGAGAAAGAGAACAACAATGAACTGGGCAGGCAACTAAAAAGGTTAGGAAAAGAACAAATTCAAAGTTCCCAATTAAATACCAAGTTAGAAATTCTGAAAATCAAAGGGAAGAGTAATAAAATCAAAAGTAAGAAAACTATTGAACTAATAAATAAATCTGAGTTGTTTTATGAAAAAAATTAAATAGAAAATCTTTTGGTCAATTTGATTTAAAAAAAAGAAAGAAAACCAAATTACCAGTATCAAAAATGAAAAAGGTGAATTCACTTCCAGTGAGAAGGAAATTAAAGTAATAATTTGTGGCTATTTTGCCCAACTGTATGCCAATCAATTTGACAATCTAAAC